>NW_026534344.1:3797866-3888024 GCF_026225885.1 Hylaeus anthracinus | reverse complement strand
TCTCTCTCTCTCTCTCTCTCTCTCTCTCTCTCTCTCTCTCTCTCTCTTTCTCTCTCTCTCTGCAGCTCTGCCTCCTTTCGCCCAGCGCATTCTCATCTTTCGACTATGCTCCACATTCGGCTCACCTCATGCACGGCTTAACGTTATAGGCGAAACGTCGCGAAGCGGGTATTCGAGATCCCGGAAACCACCTGAGCGAGGTCGTGCAACACTCTCCGAAGTAGAGGTCGGGGGAAACAAACAAATAAACGAAGAAGGAACTCGCGGAGTGAAACACGTTCCTTCGCGCGTAGAAAGATTGTGCATACGATTCCCACGCGGAAGGGTAACCGTGTTCGCGACCTGTGGGGAGTCTAGAAATTTAGCAAAGAGAGGGATTGCAATTAAAACTTAAGAGTACTCTCTTCCGTGAAAATGGTCGAAAAATCGTTTCTCTGTTTTTGCGTTTCCGTTAGAGCGCGCGACTGTTACCGGCTGGGATTTAAAGCTGCGCCAAGTTTCACGGTGTTTCGCTCGCGACGAGTGTTTCTAAATGAAATCTCGTTCGAAGCGATGTTTTCTGGTTCCACGGCGGCATTTAGCGAAAAAGAGTTTAGTAACGAGGCAAGATCACAAAAGTGCCGGGGAACGAAAGTACGGCCGAGTAATGTATTACGTTTAACTTTCGCGATGTTTTAATTGGACAAAGATGTACGTGCCGAGTAGTTCCTCGTCGAACTCGGAAGACGAGCTTCCGCCGTTTTCCGCGACTTCAAATATCTCGCGAGGCAGCGTCGTTTGATCAAAGCCGACGAAATAAGCGTCTTCTGGGATTTTCTTCCGGAGGGAGAAAATATTTAGCAAAGGAGAAACGAACGTAACGAAGGAGCGAAGAAGGGACGCGGGAAACTTAAGAAGAGTAAAAGCGTACGAGAGCTACAGTGAATAACGAGAAAATGAGATGAGGAGAAAATACGAGGGTGTCGGGCGACTCGTCGGTGGGCGGAAAACTTGAAGCATAACGAATACAAACAGCCGAAGATAAATTCCAAGAATGCTTCCGTGGAACCTTCGGACACGATCAACCGCGTCCGGCTAAACGTGCTCTCAAAATTCGACTATTCGATACTAAATATCGAGTAACAATTTGGAATTATTTGCTCCTTCACACCGATAACGTACACAGAGCGGATGAAATGAGGAAATAATATATATTTTCGTCCATATTATAATTTCAAGGTTGCTCGTTACTACGAGCGTCCTACCCGAAGAGAAGGAAAAGCTGGGCTTTCACGGACGGTGTTTAAAAAAAAAAAGGAGGATCCGGTACGTGCAGGGATTTAAAAACCGCTGGAAACGAGGCGCGAGCGATCCTCCAGTTTGCCGGTTGAATAAATCTCAGGATGTGCTCGGCCATGTGTACGCTTCCTTGGGTGGAAATAAGACCTTCGTCAACTTGCAAATCACCGTGTCTTCCATTATCCCCGGGCGTGTTTTCTCCCCGTGTCGCGAATCAAAACTTACCGCGAATCTCGTCTATATTTATAGTCGAATATTTCCTCGCAACGGAGCCGGTGGAATCGCGATAAATTACGGACAACAAAAGGGGAACACCGAATCAACGAGACGCCTTGTCAAGTGTCACCCGGTCCACTATGCGAAACTGTATATCAGAAGTAAATCCTTGTGGCGTTGTCAAGTGCGCGGCACCTACGTGTCCGGAGAAATTACGGCGTTTGATGGAGGCATGTATAACATTCTCGCGTACCGCGATTCCAGACGCACGCGTGTACGTATGTTCGCAAGACCGTACCTACGGACGCACCAACGTTCCTACGCATAGGTTTATAAACGCACGAAACATGACGTGGCATTAACTCATGCCTCGTTAAATCGTGCTGGTAACCGCGGAAACGATGGAAACGAGCGAGGGACCGCAAAAGATATACAGTGCCAAACCCTAGTATCGACGCACACCTATCCTCCTAGATAACTTTCCGCGTTGCGTTGCCCGAGAAAACTGCGTCAGCTCGTTCATCCAAGCATTTTCTCGCCGCTAACCCACGAAATCCGAAGAACGACGGACGTATCGTTGCGATTAAACCCCGTCGTTCGAGTAGCCAAGCCGGCTACAAAGTAGGCTTTTACTGCCACTAAAATAGCACTATATTCTCGCGTCTTTCTAGAACTTACGGCCCAATAAATTCCTCGGTATCGGCTGTCGCACACGAAACATCGCGCCTCCGTTATCTTCCCGTGACGTCCAACCGCGTGGAATTTATGGCCCTCCCTCGCACGGAACCACGGTAAGTACGCAATGAAAGTCACAAAATCGGATCGGCTTCAAAACTTTTAACGAGTTTAGTGTCACCGAAATTCAACCTCCTCGACTTTACAAACGAATCAAGAACTAACAAAATTGAACTTTTAACGAGGATTACCGTATGTATCCTGCTGGGTATCCTAGCAGGAGATGTGGAATAAATTCGAGGACGCGTGAATCATTGCGAATTCCAGCGATGGTAATAAAATAAGGAACGCGTGACGATCTCGATTGAAGATTCGAGAGTTTAACGGGGGTGGATGGACGCGGAGGCCCATCCTCCGATCCCTGCGACTGCGATCACCGACAAAGCGACTTCCCCTGGGGACTTTCTTGGTGCCGGTGACGAACGAATATGAAATATTGATGATCGGCGGGCGAGTAGCGTCGCGTCAACCCGTTCATTTGTTGCCGATGACGACTTCGATGTATCGACGCATAAATATGCACCGCGGCGTCGCGATCGTATTCCCGGCGCGCGACGATCGTCGGTTCGCGCCCAGATAACGTCCCGTTGCATGCACACGCTCCATATGTCCGCCGACCGACGGACGTGATCGAATTTCAAATTCATCGAAATGTTTTGGATACGCGGCCAGAATGATTCGCGAGGGGGGAGTGAAAAAAAAAAATGGAATCGGATCGGCCCGGGCGATTCGCGCGCAATCGATTCGACGGATTTTTCCGGGTCGACCGATACGATTCTCAATCGAACTAACGACGCGCCATTATATCGACAGCGTTCGTTTAAATTGCTTTTTTCCCGAAAGTCGAACAATCGGAGTCTCGGAAATCGACGTCAATCCTATGTAACGTACGCGAAGCGATAAAGAAGGCTCGATTTCGAACGAACCAATTTCAGAGGCGCGAGACACTCTTTCCATGCATTCGCTATCGCCATCGTTCGCCATGTAACGTGATATGTTCGTCGTCCAGCGAAACGGTATCATGGTCTGCAGTTCTTGCTACGGTTAACAGTAATTAGTTGGTAATCTGTAATCTTTCAGACTTAATTGCGCTCGATCGTTCATTTATCACTGATTTTTCACGGGCCGCTATAAGGTTCTGTGTGCCGTTGGCAGCACTCCGTTTAATTCAACCCAATTTTTCAAAGTGTTCCGGCCACTCTACGGGTCTGAACTGATTTCCTCTCGATCGTAGAGGAACTCGTTAAGTCGTCTATCGAAGAGGAAAAATGAAAAATAACAACGCTGCCGCCAACGACCTCGACTGCCAAGACGACGACGACGGCGGCGGCGGTGGCGGCTGCGACGAGGAGTATGGTACTAATTGAGTGAGTCGGAAACGGTTGAAAAACTTCACGGTGGAGGTGTCGCTGGTGAATCGTTAAGCTGCATTTAAGTCGTCTCGACCATTCCTCTCAGCTAATTGTTATTCGGGAAACATCCGCGATGTTGTCTTCCTCGGTTGATCGACCTGAGAATAATAATAGTCCGTAGGTGTTTTACTTCTCTATCGCGAGCATAGCAGTACACCGGCTAAATTTGCACGCTCGCGAGAACAAAGGGAAGGAGAACGTTTTATGCTCAGAAATACAGCATTCGATAATAGAATTACATCCCATTAATTTCTCGTACATAACGTCGGATACGATCGCGCCGAACCACGATAAAGCTGCATCAAGAATATTCGTGATTTACTCCAAACGCTCGTTTTCTTTTCAATTTCGACGATTTATTCGACGGTAATACCCACGAAACTTTGGAATAATAAAAACTTTCAGCGGTGGTCCATTGTCGTCCGCGAGTCCCGACTAAAACTTTCCGGATTAGGCGCGAGAAGAAACTACAGAATAGGAAGCCGTCGATGAACGGAAGTTCATCGTGCTGAAAAGACAAAACGCAGCCTTGGAATAGTCACGTCTGGCCCGTTTCTTTGGTAGTGTGTAGGAATGACTTACGACAGAAGGAATTACGGTTGTACGACTGTGTCCATTACCGAGATGTACTTTCATCTCTAATCTCTGCGAAGGCATCGCCGTTTCCACGTGTTTTTCTTTCTGTCTGCGTGAAGTCAACGTTTTGCTATTAGAATAGCATCCGCTCTTTTCCTTCGAACTCCTCGACCCTGGCACTGTTTAAACGAACCGCGATTACTTTGACGATCGGTACCAAAAATACAACAGTATATAATTCAACGGTCTCCTGAAATGCACAAGTTTCTCTACGATAAATGGACAGTAAAATGATCCGGGAACGGATATCTCGATGAGACAATACTAATGCAACGATCAAACTTTTTTTATTATTACCGTTTTTGTTGTAAAACTGTTACCATCATATTTCTGACATTTTTCTGATTAAAATTACCAAACACGACGTAATTCGCAACATATTTACTGCATATTGTCCCACCGAAATAATCCCGGTGTTGGTCGCCATTTTCGCATGTCGCTCCGTCCTCTTCTTCATTCGCTGTCCTTCTCTACACTCGAAGTTTGTTGGCAAAACATTAGAAGAAATTTTGCATTCGGCCGATAGTTTTGGAGTTAGAGCTCTGTATCACGTAGGCTGGGACACCCTGTATAACTCGTTGCGCTAAAGAGAATCTTTCTTCGACAAACGCAAACGTTACACCTTTCGCGAACCACGGAGTTGGTGAACGATCCTTGCGAGAGTCTCGAGGATAGTTTGGTCGACAGGTCCGGTCTATTGGGAGTAGTGTTTTCGGTCCTCGAATCGCTAACGGTAAGCCATCGTTCTCGATGACTCGACCGAGAGTATACTTGGACGCAAACGATGCACCTTTCCCAGCACCGCGGATCGTTTAACGACCCGGTGTCAGTCTTGCGGATAGTTTGAGAAACGCTGATCCGCTGGTCTAGTCTGTCAGAAGTGGTGCTTCAGACCTCTGAACTGTTCCGTGTGTCGATATATCGGCTCCCGATTACATCGCGCGCATGTCCACCCGCGTGCACACACGGCTAGAAGTAGCAGACATAATCACCGAGCACAAAGCCATTAGAGAATCGAGCTGTGTATGTATCGGAGCAGGAGCGAAATCGGGGAGGGGGGAAAGAGTCGCTTGTAGGTGCGCCCGAAAGGGAGAGTAAGGACCTCGATGAGGCGCCATATGGCTGCTGGGATCCTTTATCCGCAAACCTATGGGGTACGTAGCGTACAGGCACAAGTACCTGTGTATCCGTCTGTACCCCTCTGCGGACCTACCATGGGTTACCGATGCGTGCATACACGTGCACATGCACACGCACAAACACCTGAGAATTCGCTCTCGACAGCCGCAGAGCGCCGTGAATGCACGGATTACCCATTGTTAAGCGTGCGCACGCCTGTCGAACGTATCCTCTCATGCCTGCGCACGTGCCTAATTAGATAGGAAGTGATCCGCTCGTCGCGCCGAGGATCGTTCGATTTTACGCCGCACGCTCGATTATTTTTCTCATTGTTTCGTCGCGTGCAAGCCGACGCTTACCGTCGGTGAGAAATTGCACGCGTTAGGAAAAATGCGCCGAGTAAGAAAAAAATTTCATCTTGCCGCGTGTGATCGCGAGAATATTTGTAAAAAGAAATAACTAACGGCTCTCGAGTAGTTAGCGTAGGAGCCAAAAAGGTTGTCGAACGGGGTAGAAGATTTCGGATATGTTTTTTTCAATTTTCCTAGAGTGCCACTAGCTCGATGGGATAGATGCTTAAGCTCTTGCGGCCTCGGGCAAACCGTCAACAGTTGGCCTGTGCAAACACCTCGACGGGGGATAGTTTGGTCCCTTTATACTCGTTCGAAGGGGTGTCGTGCTCTCCTCGGTGTACTCGTGACACGATGCGTTACAAGATCCATAATATAAGGGTACTCGGGTCGATTCCTAACAAGCATTCGATTTACGATTTAAAAAATGTATGGCCGATCGTTGCGCAAATGTTGAACACGTAATGGACGTTTTCCTTGCTAAACAAAACGCCTGGAATTCTTTTCAGAATGTACGCATTCGTGATTTTTCGATTGAATAGCTAAACGAAGATGATCTCGTCGCGACGAGACGCAAAAATTTGTTAATTTCCTCCTAGAGCCGGACGGCACGGGTGGAAATAAGGAACGAGCGATTCGCTTGGGGGATGGTCCTCTTTATTATTCAACACCCATTACCACCACTCTCGGCTTTTCCTATTACCCCTGTCCATATTCTCACTCATCCTCTCCGCGCCATCTTCCTGCCCCTGCGAAGAGCTCCGGAAAAACGGAAAGAGGGTGGTCCCAAATGGACAGAAAAGACGAGAGAGGGGTCGCGAGAAGGGAAACCTAACGAAAACAATAAAGGCCGATTTTTTCCGGGCCGATGAACCACCCCCCTCGCGGGTTACGTCCCGTTGCGAATTCTGCTCGTTCTAGCTAAGTTTACCTTCGACTTTTTTTACCAAATCTTTGTTGTATCCTAGCAAGACGCATTTAATAGGAATACTTGAAAAAATATGAATATTTTTCCTTGTTTGGAAAGTTACAAGAAATCTGTTTTCAAGTAATAATAAACGATACGTCGAGCACGACTTACGATCCTGACTGGATCACCGTGAAATGAAAAGCTCTCGTCCGGTCCGGGACGACGAACCGTGGAAGATCGAGATCGAGGTACGCGCGGCCCATAATCGGTAAAGTTTCCTTGGTTATCGTCGTCGCAGAGATCGTTCATAAAGACGTTCTCGAGGGGTGGTCTCCCGGAATACATCCGACTAATCGGCTAATAAATAGCCGTCGAATTAGCTGTAATTGGCTTTGCCTGTAAACAGAGCACGAGCGCGCGGGTGTAGCCCATTAGCATCCCGCAGGATCCATTAACTCCTCTCCTTCTCGCCTTGCACGCGAGGTCGCATCGGCTTAAATCCTCTCTAGCCCTTCCTCGTTTCCTCTCCGTCCGTCTCTCTCTTATACGCGCAGCTTCCTCCGCGATCGTGGAACAAAGTATCCAGACGAACTCGTCGAAACGCACGAATTACCGTCAGAGGAAGTCGGCCGCGAATTAACGATGAAAAACGGCAGACAGGGAGAAGAAGAGATATCGATTAAGTCTTGGAATCGCGATGAAGCCCTTTGAGTCGCGCGCTACGCGCCGGAAAGGGTTTGATCGTTCAACGCCGACAGTCACAGACTCGTTCATTATAAAGCGAAACGTTCACGAGCAAACGACACGCATGGCGAACAGAGGCACAAAGGATAGTCGTAACTTTTCCCGTGTTTTCGAGCAGGTTTTCAAGAATCCCTATGCTAGAAGTAAATCGCATTTTCGTGGCAGCCCCGCTCGCAGTTTCGATATATTTTTGTTCTCTATCCGTGGACGCCTCCATGACCGTTCGAATCCTGGAACACGGTTGGTACCCACAGGAACGTGCGTACACGTGATGTTCGCAAGCACGAGGGAACGAACACATAGACAGGGTTACACGCGGGGAACGCACGCGTTTCGCCGTGGTCCATTAAAAATGTGTTGGTTTTATTTGGCCAACCCACCGGCCAGCTGACACTGAAGGGAGGCTTGAAAGAGAAACGAACAGGCGTCGCGGTGCTCGTTACGATAACGCTTCGACGCCGATCGCAACGCCATACGCTCTCTCGAACGACCACGAAAACGTCTCTCCACGAGACCACGCTCAATCGTTGCGGGGTCGTTGAAATATTTATTTATTTTTATTTACTTATTTATCTTGCGTTTTGATTGGAATCTATATCGATCGTATCGAATCTACGAAAGATAATAGAGGAAAAAGCAGAATGGTTGGAAAAAATTGAAGTTGCCACGTTAATCTCTATGCTCCGAAGTAAAGACTTACATAACCCCACGAGCGCAAAACATATAGACACTCTTGATCGTACCGAATCGATCCAACGAATAAGTAATTGCGATCGATGAAAGCTGGACTTGGCGACTCCGTACACAACCGTTTCACCGTTTCATAGATCCACAGCCACAGGTGTGTACGTATGTCCATACCGTTTTCCACCTATCCCAGCTAGACGGACAGGTTTACGGGCAACGAAACACTCCGATGACCAGGTCACAGGCAAACTGAATAACCGGGAGTCAATATTTAGCTGGCCATTAAACGAATGACCCATCGAAAGCACTGTGAGCGGCGCTGAGACTGGAAAAAAAAAGAAAAAAATCCGCCCCGCGTAGTTTAAACACCGTAAACATTGGAAGGTTCGATTTCTCTTTTAGAAGGCCGTGGAAACGTTTCGAGAACTTTCGAATGCATTACGGACTGTAAATCATGCAACGGTGGTTCGTCGTTTGTTTAAACTTGAGAAAGAAAAAATGAGAAAGCAGCAACGCGGCAACGAAAGAAATTATCTATTTTATTTTAATGCTCATTTTCTAAAAAAAAACCGTTGCTCTCGCTCACCGTCTACAACCGATCGAAGATCGTTTCTCGGAGAGACAAAACGTCGAAAAGTTTCGGCGGTTCGAGGAACCGTCGCGGCGAAGTCCGCGTCGACTTATCCAAATAATTTACACACGAAACGCACCTAGCGCACGAAAACATGCTCGACTTCACGCGTGCCGGCCGCCATGTGCTTGTGGCCAAAGCACCTATAAATAAAATCTCGTCCCTTTCGAAATCGTAGGTGGCGAAGGTCTGATCCTCCTCCTGTACCCGACGTTTGTTTGGATTTATTTGGGATTTCCTGCACGTGAAACCGGTGGCGTCGCGCGCGACCAGTCCGCCCCGAAGGATTTATTTCCATACGCGCGTCGCACGAGCCGTTTTCATGCACTGTCTCCGATCGGTTCGCCATCGTCTGAATTCCCTCGGGATTCCGGAAACGCGGCAAAACTTCAAAGCTAAACGCAAACCGCATACATGCTGAACGCGGTGCAGCGCAGTATTTGGCGAACGTCGTGAAACAATTGCACAGCGTAATTCTGACAAAGACTTTTATCGTAAAGAAAATGATAAATCTCATGTTAGCAAGCGTTGATGTACATTATTTTATAGAAATAATTGGACACGGTAGCGGTAATAATTAATGAAATCTGTATGAAACAAGTAACGAAGCAGAAACTGCTCCTCGGCGCGCGGTGCGCAATGCTAACCATACCGCGCCGCGGTACTCTAGCTCGTTACGTGCTCAAAGTGCGCTAGCCTAAAGCCTCGCCTCGCGCGTGTTCCACCGACCGCGTATCAATTTCCTCGATCCGCCTGTGATAGCGTTATTCCCTTATCATCGCGGTCGGGGATAGTATGAAATAAAGAAGATCGTATTTCAAAAGGACTGAATTAATGCGGAAACGCGAGTCCAAAGGATGCCCAAACTCGAACGTTTATCATTTACATTCCGCGTTATGAGACGCGAGAAGAAAATAATTAAATTCCCGGCGCATCAGGATCTTACCGTCGCGTGAATAATTCACCAGAATGCTTTTAACTGGACGAGTACTATGGAAGGACAGAAAGGGATTAGATCCTCTGAAACACATAACGGCCGCCGGTTACCCTTGTCAATAATCGCGAGGAATGCTTTTAGTTTTAAACCCAGGACGCCTAAGACTTTGGCTTGTCCGTGGGTTCCTTCGCGTCACCGTTAATGGCTACCTCGAAAGGATTTGAGTCCAGTCCCACCGTCGTCTACGTCGATAGACGTTTCTCGGTCTTTCCGCCTTCCTGTCTTCGGCCGTCTCGAATTTCCACGCGTAAGGCTGATCCTTCTGGTCGATCCTTCGTCGGACGAATGCTCGCTAAATAGACAGCGAGAAATTGCAGCCGACGTTCCGCTCGCGATCGATTTCATCGACGTGAAATCGCTTTAAATCGATCGTCGGATCGGTTAAAGAGAACCGAAAGAGTCTCGTTCTTAAATCGCTCGAAAAATCTGTTCGTTCTCCTTCGATGAAGTAGCAACCCAATTTGTGGACGACCCTAACCCACTTTCACCCTCACTCGAGGGTGTAGAAGCGCAATTTACTTGGGGAAGAACGCGATCTCCCGTCAGCGGCAATGGATTTCGCTCTCCAGTTTTCCTACCCGTAGGATTTCGCCGTAATGTGGCCGATCTAAGACGCGCGTCTAGACGTCCTATGTCAGCGTCGTCGGCCAAAAAATTTCGCCTGGCCCTGGAAACAATAATTCCCGATGAAAGAAGGGAAGCAACGGCGAGCCAAGAAGCATCCAGCCAGTTGCTTTCGTGGGTATCGCTTCGAGGAAAGCTGGGGAGAATCCACGAACCTTTCGTCAAGAGAGAAATACCCTTTCTCCGGGCGCTCGTTTCGTTCTCAGAGAAATCGGTGAACCGTCTTCTCGTTACGAACGAGAAAGAATCGTTATGCCTCGGACCGCCAGACGCTGGAAAACGGCCGCGTTTAAACCGACCACTCGTAAATAATTCCGCGATCCACGACGCGTGGACCGGATACGAACCGCGAAAGTTTTTCTCTATCGTCGTTTGAGGTATGGAAGAGGAACGTTGCCCCAGCTTTGTAAGCATTATTCGACGGGCAAAGGTTTTACGACAGCCTTAAAAGAGACCGTCGGATTCTTCGTTAATATCGATTTATGGAAGTTCTCGTTCCACTCAAACACTACTTCGCAGACTTGAATCGTTCCCTCCTTGATCTTTTCAATAATTTCCAATAATTTCACCGGGCAAAGAGTAACAAAAGATCGGTAGCTGTTGGAGCGAGATGCAAGCCGTACTCCTACCCGCGACTTTTGAAGTCCATATACAGAGATAGCAGGGTAATTGACAAGGAATTAAGAACAGGCTAGCATAACAAGGGCGTATATATAATGGTACGACTGGAAACGACGGGAAATTGGAAATTCCATCCAGCATTGTTAAGGAGCAAATATTAGAAGAAAGAAAAGATTGTCTTTCTCCGTGCACGTTGCGTCCCCGGGTACACAGTTCTTCCCTAGGCGGTTCCCTTCGCTTTCCGACGCTCCGAGAACCGTCGCCGTCGAGACGACCCTCGTCCTTCGCTTTACCGAGACGAGTTTATCTAGGCGTCACGGCCAAATCGGATTTCATGGGCGGGAGGTGCTGAATGTTAAATTAGAAGAACCCTCTGCATGCATCACCTGCATGCCGAGGAAAGGTAAGTAAGGAGAAAAGGTAAAGGAGACGGAGAAGGATGCAAAAGAGGGTTCCGTGGCTCGATTCGTCGCGTTCCGTAAAAGTTTCAGAAGGTTTCAATCTTGTAACGTTTCATATTTTCGTTACAATATTCGCAGTGCTCGATTAAATTCGAAAGAATGCAAGACAATTACGCGAGGCGGTATTGTATTCGTGAATAACTGGTTCTCGCAATAACAGCGAATCACCAGCGGCGTTAATTAACTCTGATCACCGAGAAGAATAGGTTCACGTCTGCGGAATGGACAACAGTATTTATTATGATAAGGATCGATTGTCTGTGTTGCGATCGTGAAACGGCAGGCGGGGAGGAAAGACAGGAACTGTTTTACCAGAAGGATCGTGGAAAAGTGGAAAGGGCCCGCTCGAGAGTTTTCCTCCTGTATCCGGCGGCAAGTGGTTACTGCGTCGCCGGGGCCCGTTCGTCGGCCACGATGCGACGCTCTACACGTTCACGTGAATAAGAGAAATGCGCAATCTTACCCGGTACTCACCGAGTAACCACTACCACCTCGGAAAGCGCCAGAAAAACTTTAATGGATCTGTTTTTAAGGACCCTCCCCAACCCCGCGGCGCACGAGTTGCCCGACCTCTTCACCGTGCAAAAACCCCCTCGAGTCAATGCTTCAGCCGAGGCAAGAGTAGAACGTAAAAAGGAGAAGGACGAAGAGAGCGAAGTAGAACGCGAGCAACCAGCAACGAATAAAGCACGAGACAGATAATCGTGCCATTTAACAGCGGTGCTCATCCGACCTCGTCACTCGTCAACCGCCACACCTCCACAGCGTCCGTAATTAAAAACCGAAAAACCAAAGAAATACCACCGGCCACTTCCGCTTAAATCTCCTAACAAAAACTTCTCCCTCGGTACCGAGGTAAATCTCTAGCTACGAGTTTTTGAGCAACACCGAATGTTGAGTTCGGGGGCGCAACGAGGCGCACCGATTGGAAGAACGCGAATCAACGCGACTGTTTCTGATAACGGGAGCAGAAACGTTTCCCCGAACGGGAACGGCAAGACAGTTTCCAACGATAAGGTTTGGGCCAAAGTCTCCCCACTTCGAAGATTGCCGAAGGTAAAGTTTGAGGTTGGCCGAATTGGGAGAAGCTTGCCAAAACTTCCGCGAGGTATGTATACATAGGTATTCGATGTATATATACCGGGGAGCGTCTAGGGGGCATTAATCATCCTGTCCCAAAGGCGGCTGGTTGCAATTTCCCAATGAACGTCAGTTCAACAGATTTTTCATCTTCTCTGACGGCGACGGCGAAGGCGCGCTGCGGCGCTGTACTGCATGCGAGCATACCACGCATACTTTTTGTTCCCCGACGCGGTCGTGCTCGTTCTCGCGTATTTTCTCTCGTCTTCGGCTCTTTGTTTTCTTCCCCGTTCCGTGGCCCGTCCCGAAACCGCCACGCGCGTTTATCCCCGTCCTACGAACCCGAAAGACGGCGAACGCTCTCGCGGGGTTGTCGTAGCAGACGAAACGAGGATCAACCCCTAAAAAACCTTCGACCATTTAACATCGATCAATTAGTGGTGTCAATGATGCTTTCTGTAATTTGTGTTTGACTCTCTTCGCTCGCAACACTATTCCGTGGCATCCTTCGGGTTTGGTGCCCTGTCCCCTGTCTCTCGACCAGTCTTCGTGGCCGTCTTCTTCGGCACAATTTCAACGGCTACAGAATGGTTAACTCGTAAATGCTCGCCCACGGGCCAACCAGCAATTGGGATCCCAAGAATAATATCGTGCAGTAAAGTATGGGAAATACAAGTCGTCGATCGAGGAGTGCCGTCCTTTCGTAAAAATAATGGCCGGCTTTGTTTCGCGGGTGTCCATCGCCGCGAATTATTCTTATTGGTCGATTAACAGCCGTGGCATCGATCGACGTAAATTCTCAACGACCGTACGCAAACATCGCCCTTCCTCTTCCTTTCCACCGAAACTCCCCTACCGAAGGATGGATATCGCCGCGATACCGTTCCCCCAGGTGGAAACCTATGCGAACCGTCCGGGGATATATATCGTCGCGATGCAAGTCATTTATTGCTCGTATCTTATCGGAAACGCTCTCTTCTTCGACCGCGCCGCGCCGGGTGATTTCGGTAGAACTGACGGCGAATACAAACGACACGCGTGAGG
This sequence comes from Hylaeus anthracinus, assembly GCF_026225885.1. Taxonomy (NCBI): domain Eukaryota; kingdom Metazoa; phylum Arthropoda; class Insecta; order Hymenoptera; family Colletidae; genus Hylaeus; species Hylaeus anthracinus. Next base: position 3,874,479 of record NW_026534344.1, on the reverse strand, counting down.
TATTAATCCTTTCGGTCACGACGCCCCTTCTAATGGACGACTGTTTTCGACGCAAGCATTTACAACACAGTTTTACGCGATGTCTCGAGATCGACGGGATCGCGCGAAAAGGCATTGGAATTTGTTGGTTCAACGTCCTGAATCTTTTAAACGAATTCCAAGTCGAGAAGACGACGAATTATATCTGATTAAAGCACGCGGCTACCTTCCAGCTGGCAAAAAAGTTCCAAGTTAAGAGAGATTTTTACATTTTCACCCTCTTCCCTACGTACAATTGCGATTACTTTAACGATATTCCATGGTATTTTCTCCTCGATCCGCGAAAATCCCCGGCCCAACCAAAAGTTCCGATGCACCTCGTTAATTTAAGAGCATTTCCGCATTTCGAGAAAAACTTCACAGACAAGGTAAACATTTGATCGGCGAAACCGCGCGCTAATGAAAGCCAATAAAACTGAAACGGAATTAAAACGTTTTCCATGGCGATTCACGCAATTAGGATGAAACGCTGTCCCCCGGTTGTAGGACGACATAATTAACGTAAATGTTTGTCACGCGTCGGTGTGCACGGAAACTTCCGGTGTCTCGAATTAAAACGAACCGCGCGCGAAAGAATTTAAACGACGAAAGCTCCCCCGATACGCTCCGAGCTTCCGGGAAAATAGCCGCGCTCTTTGTTTCAGTCGCATCGATTTCCGCGTTGAAGCCGATGCTTTAAAAGATAAAGGCCAGTATGCCAGTCAGTGAACAAAACAGTGATGCATTATCTGTAGGAGACTGGAAGTTGCGTTAACGAGGGCGGTTATTTTTGTCTGCTCAAAAAACTCGCTATTAATTAATAGAATTGCATTTTTCCTTTTCAGCGACGGACAGATTAACGCTCCATTTCAAAGGTAAAATTAACAACCTAAATGTAATGGATACGCGTTGTTAAGGTTCCATCATGATGATGATGATGATTATAATGATATTTGAGAACTTAAACGGACCTGGTGCACATGCTACTATTAACCGTGCGTTACCTTTTATCGAATAAATCAATTTGATTGGATCGTACAATTTAATCAACTAAATGTAATCACATGCAAAATGTAATTGCACGATACCAACACGGATTCTATTACCGAGACCAATTAAGTGCGATTTAATTATCGCATACGTGATGTGATAATTAATATAAGAAGCGTATTGTTCGCGGTACGAAACAATACCCTACGTTGTACGTGCTTTAATAATCGATTGTTTATCCGCATCTTTTTCTAATTTTTCTCGTCTCTGTCGTGCATCGTGTTTCAAAGTGACGGGAGAAATGAGAGACACGTTTCGTTATAGACGTTTCGAGTAAAGTATATCCTGACGGTTGCGCGAATGGAAACACGAAGGAACGAAGACAGGATGTTTAGATTGCGAGCCTGGCCTTTATTACTTGCCAGGTCAGAGGCTCTCAGAACGGTTTCGTACGAAGTCGGTGACGTGGGCAGCGTCGTTCGCACAGCTCACAACTTCTGACGATGTAATCTTTAGGTGATTAGAAAATTAGAAAGAATCTGGGACTGTGCGTACGTCGGAAAAATGGACAATTATTTTTGGACAATATTGGATTCAAATTTACTACACTTTCTCGTTCTTGCTAGCCTTCCGTGATATGAACGCCTGCGTTGCGCTATTTATTAAATAAAACGCTATTGCTATTTATTAAATAACCAACTTCGATAGTTGGTAGCTGAACGTTATCGAGAGACGATGCTCGGAATCATAAATACAGTAGTGTGTACGAGACTTCAATAAACCCTCTCTTAGCGAGATTCAACCCCTAGCTACGACCTTCTCCGCTTTCAATAAGGCAAGTCCTTTCGACTAGGTTGGTTTTCCCAGGGAAAACGGATATGTATCGGTGTATATTGGCTACCGGAGTATCCGGAGTGGCTTTCGACGTCGTGTCGAGAGGACCTCTATAGATCCCCTCAATGAATATATTTCTTCGAACCACGGTGTATCGGTTGCTCCAACGCAACGTATAAATTCCACTGGCGTTATTACAGCGTCGCTCGATGCTTAACGCTTTTTCACATTTGCATTCGCACGCCTTGCGATACGAGATACATTTTCAACAAACTTTCGCCAATTGAATCGCTCGGATGAGAAACGTTGCAGCTTACAACGCGGGAAGGAACCGTGAAACGTTTTAATTAATGACTAAGAACTAGAAGGCGTCATCGATCGGTGGATCGAGGACGCTTGATAAGCCTGACGATTACAGAGAATGTTTGGTTGAGAGAAACAGGGAACGCGATGATTACAATCTTATTTGTGTTCTACGTTTCAGGGTGTAGACGCGGAAAAGCGTATTGTTTCCGACGGTGGGGCGATCAATATTTAAGGCCTTTAAAATCAGAATGGAGATGAGTACATAATAAAGGTAGGGTCTGCGTAAACAGCGCACGCGTTCCCATACATATGCACGCTGGTTTTCCTTGGCGTTCAGGAAAACGCTCAGGGAGAACGTGGAAGGAGGAGGCACGACGCGGAAGAGAAAGAGCCGGAGAGGAAATATCTGCTCAGCCATGGCACGACCAAATAATAAAAATGGGAATCCGGAATTGGGATCTGAATCGAGTCTCGCTTACAAGGAGAATTCCCCAGGTAGAGCTCCGACTTTTTAACAAGCTTCCGCACAGCGACGGTACTCGGAACACCGTAGTCAATGATACGCAGTTTCAAAAGGATACATTTCTCAAGATACTTAACGTTAAAGTTTAGGTGTGCATTATCTCTCGAGGTACGCGTCTATTTGACAGTTCCGGGCGTATCGTAGCTACTAAGGTTGTACAGAAATACGTTTAAAAAGTCAGCATTTCGTCTATGGGATTCGCTTTGTTAGTTGCGCGAAATAAATTATAGAGAAAAGGTTGCAGAATCCCAGAACGGAGCGACGCGTAGAAAGAGTTTGCCGTGTTAACTCGAGCATTAAGACGCCAGAAGATCACTGGCCGTATAAATAACCCGACGGCACCGTACGATGATAGTATAAACGATGACGAGGATGACTGCGGATGATAAAAACTGCGCGCGTCCTCGAGCACGCGTTCGTTTTCAATTCCTGAATGGGGCGACTGTCTTATTCATTCGTTCGCGCTATAGAAAGTAGAAAACTCCGAAGCGAATTCCCGAATCTCGTCTCTGTTCCGCCTTCCGTAGTTTTTCTCTCGCTTCCTCGGTCCCTCGATTTACCGACCATTCTCCTCGGACGAATTTATTCTGAGATCACCGACTAAAACCAAAGTTTGTAAACCACTCGTACGGTGATCGCGTATAATTAGGCATTGTCTACGCGGAGTACACCGAGCCAGACCAAGTGCAAATTCTCTCTGAATGTAGTCGCGAGTGTGCCGTAGACACAGCCATAAAGGGCAGCGTCTGCGGTAACGAACGCTTCGCTATATACATACACCACTCGATCCTACCCGAGGGAACTTATATTCTTTTCTTTCGCGTCCTTTTACGGTCGAGTCGCGAGAATCGCGCGTGTCGGGAACACCTTTTCCGGAAGGTATTGTTAGGTATCGCTGTAGAATACCAAACAAAGTATTTGTAACGACTGTATAAGCGTATAAATTTTAGTCGTCGGACTAATGCGAACAATTTACAAACCGCACGAGATCGACGCCGAGGGATTAATTCGAGTTTTGGTCGGCTCATCGAACTCGGGGGTATCATTTCAACGAACGTTTTGCTCGCAGTTGCCGCGCTCTGTCGACGTTCCAGCGCGTCAAATCCATCCAACGGAATTTCGGAAGACATTCAATATTGACTCGGTAAATAGTTTATTCCCGCAGACGGCGCTGGTTACCAGCACCGCGAGCCGGTATCGTCTTGCCCGCGCGCATACATTAGGGAGAGCTGCAAATTGGCATCGTTTCTGGTCTATTATTAACGGAAACATCGAACGACAGCGTGCAAATATACGATTCGGCTTTCAATGAGGGGTTGCATAAAAGCATCGTTACGGCAACAGGCGTTCATCGATTTACCGTGTAATTACTTCTCTCTTTATCGCTCTCTCTTTCTCTCTCTCTCTCTCTCGATCGAGAAACCGAACCCTCCATCTTCTTATCTAAACTTCGATTTCGTTCAATTCGATACACCCCATGGAAAGAACATTGTAACGAATGCCATCCCTTGGTTCGGTTAACAGGGATCCCCTTTGAGCAACCATTATATTTCGCGGATCGGATTATTTTTGTACACGAAAAGTAGATAAACGTAAGGAAATATATTTAGAGCACGTGCGACAAGTGTTTACGAGAGATTGCTTAACGGATCGTGGGACTGTTTACGGAAGGAATTTCGAGGAAGATGTTGTCGATGAACTCACCAGCGAGTTTGAGTACATATCTGTACCTTAGAGGCAAACTATGTCGAGTCACAATTTTAGAAATTGGATGAATCCAAAGTTGCACGGAATTCGCACGGTCGGGAAGCACGTCCCTGGGAGCGCGTGTCGGCATCAATCTTTCGGTTCCGCAAAACGATTCTCGGAGCGATTTTACAGCTCGTAGCGAGCGAAATGCGGGAACCGTTCCCCTAGGGAACCTAAGCGCCACGTGACCTCGCAACGCGTGCAAATGAAATTCGAGCGGGGAAGTGCTGGCCACCCTTCGACATGCTTCGGAACACTGTCTATGTCTCCGGGGGTAGAACCGATGGTCCTCGAGGTAAACGAGCTCCGGTGACCTTGACAGCGTCCATTGATTCGCCCGACACCGGCTGGGGAGGCCTGGTACCGGTACCAGGGACCAGGGACACGCAGCGAGCGAATCAACGTTTCATCTCTCGTTTCTGAGCGATCGAACTTGCACGCTGACAGACAGTATAAATTGAAAATTCACCGAAAACGCGAGGAATATTTCAGATTGGCGGAGAGTATTGATTTTCAAGCCCGATGTCACCGGTGTAACGGGCGAAACACGCGTGTAAAGTCGTAGCTCACAGGCGAGGCACCGTCGATATTTACGGGACGCGGCTACATTGATTTTGGATTGCGCAGGTGAGCACGTAACTGCGTAAATAATGAGACTCGCCCACGCAGAACGATGTTTTATTCATCGCTGACCGGCCCGAGCTATGGGGCAGGATGCAAAATTTTTAATTCCCCATAAAATCCCGCGATCGTCCGGAAGCAATAGCGCTCCACGGGCTTAACCGGACGCTCGATACTCGACCCGTATCGCCGAGGCGAGAGTTTATCTGCTAACAAGACAGTAAGACGAAGCTTCTTAACCTACAATCACGATTCTCATGACGCGCGCCAATCGGGACTTAATCGCAATTGCAATATCTTCGTCGAAGCGATAGTTCGATGTTCATTGTCGCGATTCTTCTCGTGCTTCTCGTTCGCCTCCTCAACCTCGAAACGTGTAATATCGAAACAGCTTTACGGATCCTCGAAAAAAAGATAAATCCGCGCAGGAGGAAATTGCCCGACGATCGACAGCACTTGACAACGATTGATATCGTGCCGAGGCCATCGGAACTCGCGTTGTTTTTCTCCTCCCCACGATCCGGCACGATTGCGATTACTTTTCAAATATCGCTCTGCGATCCGCTGTTAAATTCGTCGGCGCTAACGAATAGCAGCGACAAATAACAAATCGCAATTTCTGTAGAAACGGAGAAACCGTGTTACGCAGCAACGTAGGACCTACTGTTTCGGTCCTCTCGTGTTTCAGCCATCGGCATCGGTTCTTTTTGGTCATGCGCACGTGACGAGGATTTCAGTAGCGTGACAAAAGCGACAGCTTCGTAAAACCGGCGCCTGTTCGCTCACGTAACAAAATCGCGTGCTCGATGGAGCCAACTCGCCCCTCTGTCGTGTTCCGTTCGTACACGCGCTCCAAACATTTCCAGCCACGTGACCAATTTCACGAACGAATAGAGAGACTCGTGCCTTCCCTGTGTCCCTAGGAGGTCCTACAAAGGTGAAGCGTGTTTTGTCAGACGGTCGGTATTCGATGCAATTAGCGAACCGGAGGAACAACGAGGCGCACCCGGAGCGCGGAGAAGAGATTGCGCTAGCAAATTTCAAGCGGAAAGATCGCGGGAGTCTCCAGGGCACACGCCTAGCGCGCGAAAGAGCCGTTCGATCGATCGACTCCACCCTTCGGGGGAGAAAAATTCGAATTATGTTATTCTTCGAGCAAATTAAACGAGATCAAAGGAATCGAAACGGCCCGGTAATTTGGCAGCAATTTAAACAACCCTTGGCCTCGAGACCTTTGGCCAGCTTATCTCTGTTATTCAACTTATATTCAGTTAACCCCTCGTTTAATAAGGACCGTACTACACAGAAGAATATCGCGCTATTGGAGGATGCAACGCGTTCAGGCAGTTCGAGAGAGGAGGTTATCGAGGGAGCGAAAATCGACCACGTCCTCGGTAGGGGTAAAATCGCGTCTACAACTCGACAAACGATACACCGAATGGTAATGATTCCCTCACGGCTCGTAACGGTTTGCTCGGGCCTGACTGCATTTCCTGCTTGTTTCACGAAACGATCCAGACGCATAACTTCCGTTCTCTCTTCCGACCGCAAGGTCAGAGGTGAACGTCGTGCATAACGTCGACGTCGCTCGACTCGGACTAACTTTCGACATTATTCGCGTTTCTGGCCACGGCTCTGTATGGCCGACCATTATTATTCCCCTTCCTCGGGGCTACCCAACAATCCGCCGTTCCCGGTTTTTGCTCTATCCTCGAACAAATCGCCCCGGGAACGACGAGATTCGATACCACGGGCAGCCGATGCTAATCGCAAACTCGAGCGACATTGCCGCATAATTTCCACGGGTCGAGGAGTTCTCGGAGACCTCGACAACTTCTTTTTTGTTTCACCGGTGGAATTAAGGGGAAGACAAATGCGCGTTCGATTTTACGCTAGTCCGACCCGTAAAGTTTCTCAGGATAGAAGATAAATCGGTAGAATCGAGTTTCGTACGGCTAGCGTTTCCCGGCGTCGATACAAGGCGGAAGGCACGAATGGCAACCCTTTCAGGAAAAAGAATCGCCAACGGAGCCTTATCGGCGGGCGGCGAGCGGAAAGTGGCTCTTAAGGAGCCTACAGAACAGAGAAGTCGTACACTTCCATTGATCGTAAGCCGTAAGTGGAGCCTCGGGCAAGAACGATCGTCACTATGTATTGGTTTTCCCGCGAACAACCTGGCTCGATCCGTCGACATCGCGATTTTACAAGCTCGACAGAAATTACATATCCGGAGTGACGCGTGATTCGTCACCGTAGAGTTAGACCGCTACCGGTAAGGATTTAGGTCCCAATGACGAGAAAGAGGAAACGGAGAACGCGCGCGTGGAAAAGGGAGACGGTGAACCGGTCATCAAAGAGAGGCCAAGACGCGTTCCACCTCGAAGGAGCGATGAACGGCTCGTTGGCGAACACTCGGTCCATCGTCGAGAGGTCCATAATGCACGGTAACACTCTCTTCAGAAAGGCCGAGCGCCTTATTCACGTGGAGCCTCCATGAAAGCTCATAATATCCAGTCGCGACAAGAGCGCTTGCGCTTGCGCGCGCGATCACGAGAAGTCCAGACTCGCTCTCTCGCTTCTCTTCCGCGGCCATAATTACGAGACGTTAATTACGCAATGAATGCACCCGCGGCATAGGAGAGCCGCGTCACTCGAGAGCGGTGAGCTTTCAAGGGTAACGCACCAGCCACTCAGGTACACCAGATGGTGTCGATTCGTTCGAGTTCGCACTTTTATCCTCGCGCAAGTGTTATTCCGCCTCGCGTTCGAGTGCAACAAGAAGAACTGCATCTGCCTAATCGCCCGTGACGGGAGCAAACTCGTCAATTTCGAGCTACGGTATCAACGGTCCGTGGTTCGCTTCTTTCCCGTATCCGTCGATACTTGATTCCGGAGAAAGGACAACAAACTCCCATAAAACGACGCTAACAACGGGCATTGAGATATCGCGACGCCACTTGATGCTCAACGCGGCGAGATAGCGACACGGCTGTAACAATGATTACGCGCATCTATCCGCTAGGCTTCCACGGCTTCTTAATTAGCAACGAGCCTATCCTCGGGTACTTTTTTTCCCCCCGAAACCGCGAATCGATGATTCGCAAAGTAGCTAGAGGTCGACGGCCTGGCAGCTCGCACAGATTCGAAGGAAGAAATTCCTCTCGACGACGCTCGATCGAGCACCACCCAATATTCCGCGATGCCTATGCCTTCGCCTTCGGCTAACTCTAGAATTTACGGTATTTCTCTTTCGCCTGTTTTCTCATTCCCGACGACTATTTCGCTCTAGTTACCGCTTTCCATCAACCGGATGCGCTTGCCTATACCGTTCGCAAAACTCTCTTCCGCAACGCGGTAACATCGAGCCGAGTATTTAATCGAACGAAGGGAGCACGGCTGACGTACATACACGGAGAGAGGCAGAGAAACCGTGGCTAGAAATCGAAATTAATCTCGACAGCCGAACGAGCAACGGCGTGTAGTTCGAGGCGAAGTTATCGATAGCAACGGATGAATTTAATGACGCGAGAGAAGCGTACGTGACTCGATAATTACAGCCGTTGCTGAATAATCGTGGGATTCGAGCGAGCCAAGGATTTGGAATCGAATTAACGGTCACCGATGAGTTTCGCCGGCGCGGCGTCAACATGACGTGCCAAATCGCGCGTTTCTGCGGTCCATCTCGCTTTTCAAAATTTCCTCTGCTACTTTATCGAAATTTAGGTAGTAAGGAGTAACGAAAAACTGTTTGTTCTGTAGAAACGGTATGATACGATATAATAAATAATAACACAAATGGTGGAGAACATCGCGGTTCAAATTTTGTACCGAGGAGATCCGGAAGGAACGTCGACCTTGCAAATTTATTACCGATGCATGATTTATCGGGCAAATCGGCAATTAAATAGCAGTTTATATTAAGCCAGCCTGCGAAATCCATAAAGGGTTATTACCGCTGGAGATAAACCAACGGGAGGGAGCCCAGGGATACGTCTACAAACGCATAGGACGAACCATCGCTCGCAATTAAATTAAGCCAAATTACGCGCAGGAAAATGAATAATTATCGGGTCTGGAGATACGAGAGACATCGACCGTCTACCCTCCGTGCAATACTATATCGCACAATAACTTCCGCACGCGAAATTGAACGGGCCAACCTAAAATTATTCTACTCTCTGATTCCTGCCCTGCCTTTCTGTGGCTATTGTGACGGACATTGAATAGAGCCCGGAGAAAATTTAGATATGTTACGAGGGAATCCATATCCACGAACCTGTTATATTCGAAAAGTTACACAATGAACGTACTCCGTATCGCGTCTTCGATATGGGTCCACTGTATCGGAATCACTGCGCCCTAGTCGAGTCTGTTCCCATGTCTGTCGCTCACAATTTTAGCCGTCGAGTCCGTCCACATCTAAATAGATAAATGAAAAGAGTATAGCCAAGATTTTATCGAAATCTTTTCTCCGGATCGTGCGCAGTTAAGTATTACCGGTGGTGCCGAGGTGAATACGAAACTCGGGACAAAAGTCTGTTCGGAAGGAAACCTCCATTTATACCAGATGCCATTCGAAAGAGACAAACTGCTAGAAGCAAGAGCATGAAAACGCATACGCGCACCTACCCACGACTCCAAGTTTTACGAGCGTCCGTGAACCCCAACGGGAAGCTTTGTGGATAGGTCACGAACATCGGTGGAGCGGCGCACGGATCGTGAACCCGAGACAGGTCGACAGCTGTAGCGACGATCGTAACACCATATCGAATCTCGGAGGGGTAAAAGTGACACGGCTAGCGAGAAGTTGCTCTCGTCGTCGCGCACTGCTTTCTACACGGGAAAATCAGCGTGCGTTTAGCTTGCTTGTAACGACCAATCGGCTGGCCGAGACAGGGTCGAAATATCCTGTACCAAATGGCTCGAACCAACGCCATCGCTTAGCCGACCATCGATAAACCCCATGAGCCAAAGTCAATAGCTAATATTGCCCGTTTAGATCGAGCTGGACGAGCCCAGAGAATGCTTCTCGTTCAAAATGAAACTCCCTGCCACCCTCCTCGTCGTCTAATTCTCCGTCCCTCTCTAGCGATCTTCCCTCTACTCGTCTACCTGCTCCGCCGAATGTTATTCGATCGTTGGTCTCTCTTTCGCTATTAGAACGCGTCACCGAGCTCCCTCTCGGCCACGGTAATTATTTATAAACACCTGTGCCATTGACGCGACCGAACTAATATTGTTTTACACGTAATGGAGTTCGAGCGCGGACAGGACGAAAGAACACCCCCGTCTCTCTGCGTTTGGTTCAACGATCGCGCATTCGCCCTTCAAACTTACAATTAACTATTTATGCGACCAACAGTTCAATTATAGTCGTATTAAAGTTCCTTAATTTGACGAAACAGTAAACTATTTCAAAGCGAAATCACATCGTGTTATTTCCCTCGGAAACTCCGTTGGGAGCTCGGTTTGCAGAAAAGGACGTAAAAATTCTAATTCCAGGACGCGTCTGGCCGGTCCTCTTTGAAAATATGCACTTTGTCTGGACGCGAAGGCGCGAAGAGGGAATTCTGTTTTTCTTGCCCTCTCATCTCTCATGCACTTATCTCTCGACGGGCTGGAGGAAGCGACTACAAGACGAGTCGTCTCCGTTTCGTCTCGAGCCTCCTCCCATCGGTGAAATACACACGTGCGTACATACACACAGGCGCGTTCTTAGATAAATTGTTACCCGAATTGGCATTTCAATTATACCGTTTTTTGGTACTTGTACTTCTCATCGCACGAGCCAAGAAATTAAACGCCGTTCTATACGAATTTAAAACGCTACATTTTTCAAAACTTTCCAACCATCTTTTTATTCTTTCTAAATGTCCACCTAGACAGAATCTCGCGCACCCATAGACGGGGCTCTCTCGCTCGTTACTTTCGAGAAAGAAGTCTCACGAAAACGAGCTGAGACAGCCAATTGGGACTAAGAGGTGGCACCTCGTTGAAATTAGAGTAAGATTTTTCCTTGGGGAGGAGAGAGTTCGCGTACACCATCGTCAACTTGCTTAACGACCGGATTTCCCTCGCGGTGTTTTTGTTCGTTTACAGTTCCCAGCCGTTCGCTTTATTGTCTCTGTCATCGAATAATTACATACTCGGATATTAATCGCCGCCCTACTGGTATTGTTCTCGATGTATCTCTCTGTAAAAATCGCGTTCGAGATATGGAACAACCGCGGAGAGACCGACGAGGGGACAGAGAGTGCGGCCGCACGGGAGCGCGACAATAGCGGAAATAGCTACTGATTCGAAATCCCTTGCGCACTCCACATTAATTCTCGCTACTCAGCGGTTCCCTCCTGAGAAGGAAAAACGACGACCGATCGAAGGGCAGAGGGGACACAGAAGAACAGAGAAACAGATACGGTGAATGAGGAAAGACGAGTGTGGAAGATAACGTACGAGAACGAACCAACGGATGCACCACTCACGATACACTTACCGACTGGCTGCACTTTCAAAGACATCATCGAGTGTCTGCTCGATTCTTTCGTAGAACGAGCCGACGTCGACGCCGACGCCGACGCAACAGTTGAAATACTTTCTACGATACTTTTAATTGATTTACTTCCGCTTGGCGGTGTTTCGAGTTTCGATTCGGTCCATATTTAATCATCGTTTCGACTGTTGTTACCAAATGGTCCTCGCGGGGTTGTGGTTTTAAAAGTGCATCGAAAAAACACGTCGTTTAAAATTTGAAAAATAAAATAAAATATTGCACGAACTCCCTTCGTCAAAAATGTATTAATTTTTGTCAATAGAAATCTAACGATATCTATATCGTTTCGCGTTATTCACTTCTTCGATGCGTTTTTCGGAGTTCGGTAAGTGGTTATATAATATTATCGCGAATAATATCGGTTTGATAAACAAATGAGGTAATCGGTCGATGATCGATAGATCGAAGAGTTACTCACCAGCCGCTGATAACGATGCAGCTATTCGTTGAGAAGAAACGTCGCTGATCGATGCATCATCGTTGTCAGTAACGAAGCAACCGTCGTTTGACGTTCGATGCACCTATTCGCTTGCACTTCGCCGTCACACTGTAATCACTACCGTCAAATTCCTGTTGCGCCCTGTTTGTTCATCATTGCCGCGCGAAACCGACAGAGGATCGTCGAAATACCAAACGCTCGTTAATATTTCCCGCAGATTACTCCCTTCTATCGGGTTGGCCCTTTGCCGTGGCACGGAACGACGATATAACCGGTTCCACCGGCGTATTCTCGAATTCGCGATCGTCGATTCCACGAAATTCCTTCGGCCCCGACTTTCTACTCGGCGACAATTTTCGACACGGCCAACTATTCGAGGAGGACGTTCGCCGTGACACTCGCGGTATTATTCACTCGCCACGATTGCACGCGCCCGAAATAACGTAACTCGACTTTCGGTGCAACGTGCTACGTAAAACACGTGGGCAAAGCCGGCCCCGGAACACGACGGCCTACGATATATTTCACCACCGAATATTCGCGGGCGATTTCTCGGAAGGTATTAATTCACCGATACGCCGAACCGTATACTGGAACGTCCTTCGTTGGAATCCGCGCACGATACTTCTCCGGCTTATTTTACCCCTCACTTGCGGCAAAAACCAATCGCGATGACGATGTTTACAGAATTTCAGTAACTGTTCGAACATTACGACTTTACAAATTCGTCAATGACGAGACAATTAGTTAACTAACCTCGCAACGCGATTGCCGCGCTCCCAAGGGTCGGGAAGTTTGTCGTTTATCGGCCGGTCGCAATCACAGCTGATAATTTTACGTCGCTGCAGTTGCACTCGTATTCGAGTCGTCGTTTACGTTGGCAGGCATCGACTTCGTTACTTACGATCGTCTAGGTTCTGCGACAATTTTAGACGAATTTCGGAGTCACCGGTGGAAAAAAGCTAGCAACTGCTTTCGTGTAGTGTCCCACCTAAACACTAATCGTGGCTGGCACGATTGAACATCGATGATCGGATGAGAATATGTACGTTGTTTGTGGTGTAGCCATCGAACGACTACTCTCGTAAATCATTCTTCGTGCCATCGTCGCTGTAGAGAGTTTCGGAGGGAACGATCAACGAATCGGAACTAATTACACACGTAATCGTAGCGGCGGTGTATTGGTCGTGATGACGGTCGCGAAGCACGTTGCACAGTGCCGCGATAATCGAGATTTCGCGGGCTCCTCCTGCGGCGTTGGAAGAGCGCGAATGCACACGAGATGCGCGCGTCCCGGCGTCTGCGCGTGCACTGCCCGCGCGGTTCCCGTTTCGTTGCCCCCCCACTCAGACCTCTTCGTCTTCTTCTGTAGACGCAAACGTGCACAGGACCCCATGTCCCTTTCTCGATCCTTGTTTCTCTCAGGCTTGCTTCCTCCCTTCCAACCGAGGCCGAGGGTTCGTCCTTGTATTGGTTCTCTCTGGCTCCAAATTGCCCAGTGCTCACCGAGTCGAGTTGATTTTCCGAATTCATCCGCGCGACTCGTTCACCTTAATCAGAATTTTGAAATCGTTACGCCGTCGCAACAGTACATGTACCTGGATATCGTCCTTGGGGACGATGACGTTTGTAAGTACAGAACGAGAGAGGTTTCGTTCTTTTGCCTCGCTCATTATTAGCTTGATTACAACGGCGACCCGGTGGAATTGCGCGACAGTTGGGTATTTTCTCCACGACTCGCGTTCATCGAGGCATCTCGATTGTAATTTTTCCGCTTATTAAAAGCCCCGCGCAGCCCTTCTTGCGTAGATCGTGTGCACGAGTGCATAAATGTGTATTGAATTTAAAACGGAGTACGTTTGAATTGCGTTGCCGATGAAACGTTCTGTTAAAGAACACGTGATAAACGAAATGCCATAGACGAACGGAATGTTCGCGAGTATTATTATAAAATCAGTGGAATCGAATCTATCCGAATGTCACGTTTCATCGGTATACTTCCGCGTTAATATTAATTACCTTATTTCGATACCCTGACAGACTACCCTCGGAGTCCCTCTCTTAATGCCGTCGGCTCTTCGTCTCTTGTGTAACCCAACCCAGACAACTCGACACGCGTTCTTACACGTACATTCCTGCATAAAAGCGAATGCGTGTGCGATACGAGGCTTGAGCGTCGTCAAGCGTGTAACGCAACTCCAAACGTGCATCTTCTCGTTGCAACCCCTTCCACGAATCCGATGTTAATTTCTATATCAGTTACGACTTTACTTTAATTTATGCTTTAATTTGAGGATTGCGATTATATTAATTGAAACACATCATATTCGATTTTCGTCTTCGTTTGAGGAGTGTCTGGTATATATGTATTTTCTTATGATCCAGGGATGAAAACCTTGGGTACGACACATCTCCATCTTCGTAAGAGCGGTGCGAACGAGACTTTAAGGAGTCAACGATTCGCGATACGCGTATATATTATATACGATACACGATCGAGGAGTACGAGAGTAGCTCGGATGTACAACCAAAGTATGTATACATATATCGAGTATCGAACGTGCCTTCGGGGGATACTACATGGGCGAGCAAGAGAAAGAGGGAACCGGCGAAGTAGAAAGAACAGATAGACGAAGGAGAACCGAGAAGAAAACGATTGAGATTGAATTATGGCTCGCGGCTTAAACGCCGGATTCAAATCGATCCCATATATCACATTACCTGGCACCTTTATTCTGCTTTCTATGGCCACGTCTCACCCCTCCCTGCTCCCCCTGGCTATTGTTTTACCCTCTGTCTTTTTCTCCCACTGACAACGAGTGCGTGCAACATTGTACGTCGGGTACACGATCAGCTGGTACAGCGATCTCATTTTCTGCCCACGCAATCGATTTTCGGACGATCCACGCCCTCGACTCATCGATGTTAAACGAGCGCGCAAAGAAATGTTTCGCGATTCACGATCATGCATACGTAAATATGCCTGGCTTTCATATTTATTTCGAAACTATTAAACTCTCGCGAACCCTGTGACCATCTACGAATGAGAGAAACGCTTTTAGCGTAGCCAGCTTAATGCAAAAACTTCGGTGCATCGATACGCGACCGAGAAGTTACGCCGTCGACAAAGTAAGAAAGTAATTGAAAATTTTCTGTACGGCTAACGAACAGACGACGCCACTTTATGTTACCGTCGTACTTCCCACCGTTCGCGCCAGAGGCCCAAAGGGTGTAAACAACGAGAACTCCGGTATTACATTGCCTCCCGCCACCTTTTACACGAGCTTACGATAATTTTCACGTGTTTACGGCCGGCAGAGTATCGTGGCGTTTTTTCTTCACCGCAATGTAAAAAGCCATAGTCGGAGTGGTGTTGAGCTACATAGAACCGGCTAAAGGATACGGGATTGTTAAAAACAGGATGGGTATATTTCTTAAATTTATCGTCACTTAAACAAAAACGACCATTTCTCGCGAATTCACTCGTAAGACTCGAGCGAACCGCAACGATGATTCTTCGATCTTTCGTCGTACCTGTATCAAACGTTTCCTCCTTGACGCGTGGTTTGCGTGCACGACACATTCGCGCGTTCGTGCATCGAGTCACGGCACGTTTAAACAAGTTTCGTTACGGGGAATTGTCCAGTCGTCATCCTCTACCTTTGCCGTTCCGTGGCCTGAACGAAACTCTGTGCCCACGAAGCTAAGGACGAAACTGTCTCTTACAGCTCAGACAGAAAATCTAAACGAATTTCTAAACTCGAATAGAAAACTAAATATTCCCTAGTCACGCGTTCGCGATAAAGGCTGTTTCTGAAGAGCGTGCACGGGAAGAAGTCTGAAAGACGAACGGTTCAATCCTCGCGAGTAAGTCGAGCTTCTTTCTCGCAAAAATTATGTGCCACTTGGTTCTCCCGGCATTCCGCATAATAAACGCGGCGAACCCGCTCCGCTGTATCACGATTTCTTGGTATTTTTACGCGCGCGACGTCGCGGCGCGGCGCGTCGAGGAGACTGCGGGTTGAAACGAATGCCAGTGCCGTGCACCTTTCAGCCTGTCATTAATGACGATAATTTCCATTCTCCCGTTCAAAACTCGGCCTAATTGACGCAGATATCGACACAAATCCGTGTATAATAATTTCCAATTTCAAGAAGAAAATGACTTTCTATTGGAAAAAAAAAAATTGGACTTTGGAATTAGAGAATTGCTGGTCTTTGTATTTTTCCTTCTTTAAACTGTCGATTCTATTGCGAACGTTGGCACACTCTACTCCTAGCGAACAACAATTATTTGAGGTATATACAACGAAGAAAATCTGTCGGCAAAATTTTTTGTCCCGAGCGGAATAATGGCGCGAAAGAAGAAAATGTGGCGAGAATATACGACTGGCTGGGCATCGCGACGCATTATTGAAGGTGCAAACGATACGTCGGAGGCGTCCGCCGACGCAATTCCCTGGAAAAGAAGAAAGCGTTCCGCGTTGTTTTTCGCGACGACGCGACGTCTGAAAGAGAGCGTCGTCCACGAAACGCGAACTCCTTCGCCGCGAACAAGGGCGGTATTGTGAAACTAGCAAAGTCGTCGTCGGCATACATGCATTCGCATTCGTTGGAAAAAACCGCGTTGCCTTTTAACGCCAACATTCAGCTCCGTCCGAGCGACCTGCGGTTTACTCAAAACTTTCTAAAGTGAAATGGCAGCTGTAAAGCGAAAGAAAAAAAAAAAAAAAAAATAAAACTCATCTCCTTGGAGACCGGATGTTCTCTCGCGCAATGTCCCGCGTCTAGATTCGTTCGATGCCGTAACGAGATAGAGCTATCCCTCCTAATCTCGTCCCGATGAAGCCAGCAATGTCGCCCCGTAAAATCGAATAGAGTTCGTTTTCAGAATTTCCATAACGCTCCACGGGGTTATGTGTTCACGGGGTCGTGTAAGCTCGATCAACCTAGTATAGGTAGGCATAAGTCGGAGTATTACGTAAGAGCAGCACAAAGCTGCCAGATGAGGGTGGAAAGGGGTAAGGGTGGCACAGGTCGCCTTTGTTTGGTTGGAGTGCATGCGTTTCACTGGTAGGAGCGGTAGCGGTAGTAGCAGGAGTGAGAGTCAGGGTGGCTGGATCTATACGTGTGCCTGCCTCACCGAGCCATATCGTCCATGCACCCCGTGACGCACCCCAGGCGAAAAGCAGGGGGTTCAAGTGTACGTATATATACGTATACGGGCGCGTTTAATAAGAATACGCGCCAGAGCAGACAGTCGGTGCGACGGTGCAGCGCTAACATTTTATTTATCAGTGCTGATGGCTTTTCCGTTCTTGCAAGGGTCGTCGTTTTTCTTTCGTTTTTCTCCTTTCTCGCGAAACCTGAAAGAAAGATCCCCTCGCGCCTCGCACGATCGAGAACGCAGTATGACGTTTCTTGCGCCTCCTGCCATACGTATCTCGCGTACGAGCGATTGCGATTCAGCTACGTTCGCGTGTCTAAAACATCTTAATTGGTGATTCTTAACCATTGTACCGTGGCATGCCATTGTACATCGTTCGCGACGACGATTGTACCGAGTCGTTAATGTTTCGCAACAACTCGACGAATTTTCATTACTTTTCTACGTGTTTGACGTTGTTTGCGGAACGTGAGCCGCAATTTCGAGAATCTAATGTCAAGCGAAACTACAAGGTACGGTCGCAAGTTTTTCAGAAAAGTAGCAAAGGTTAGCGTTGACGTTTCGCTTACGAAAGGAAGTTCAGTGCGCCGCGCGACGCTATCGCGATCTTCCAGCAATCATGTCAGGACGACACATAAGGCAACAGTCATCCACTGATATTTTCTACTCTCGTGATATGCCCACCACTGTGCTCGGAGAACGGTGAAAAATATTGTCAAGGCGGCGTTGAAATATTACACCGTGTCAGACCGCAAGAATTGCTGCGCCGTCGACGATAATCTACCGCTGGCCGCGTGCGCGGACGACAATTCGTATTACTCGCGCGAGGGAAATACGAGCAGGATGACAATAAAGTCCAGAACAGGTGGAATGCTTCTCCATGTTAAAGGAAATGATTATCGTTGAAATTTAAGTCGAAGCGTCGAGGGACCCGCCATCACCGGTCGAGGATCGGATCGACCGCGGTGGTCAACGTTGCTAATTAGAAAAAATAGAGTTCATTTCGACGATGAACGAACGATAGGACTAACCAAGCGACCGATATTTTAATTTAGTCACGACAAAAAAGTTTTGAAACTTTCTCGTCGACAGGGATCGATGTTCCCACTGATTCGTTCATCGGGCAGCGCACAATTCGACCCCCGTGCCTGCTACGCGAATCGCGTGAAAGTCGCCGAGACGAAGAGAAAAGTTGCGGCGTACGAAAGTTTTGAGAGAAGGAAAGTAGTGGAAAACGAACGGACGCTTAATTAACTCGCTCGCGGTGTTTAGCGAATAGCGAAACGTTATCGCGGTCGGCCCCTGATACCCGAATATGCAGCTGTGACGGCTGGCGCACGGCCAACAGGCGTGTCTTCAGACATTACACCCTCGTAAATGCGAATTTGTCATTTCCTCTCAACTGTTCCGTGCACGAGCCATGCACCTTCCGAACGACTTTATTCGAATAAATCGACCGATAGATGAATTGGCTATAGGCTCCGATACATCTAGCTCCGCTACTGTTCGAAACAATAAATTACCAACGACCATCCGAATGATATCGCTAATTGAAGTTTACCTCGAGGTCCCTTATCAGCGAATGTAACGCGTTTGTAAGCTCCGATGAATGGCAACGAGAGAAATTGAATGGTACTGTGTCAGAAAGCGGTCTAATTCAGATCAAATGCTATGAATTCCAGTCGCGCATCAAAGCAACCACATCGAACCTCGGTGTGTCTACTACCGCGTGGCCCCGTTAAATGCGCTTTACGCTATCGCGTGAAAACGTCAAAAGGATCGATCGATGCGGAATCGGTACCTCGTTAACGATGAAAATATTTTCAGTAAGGCTGAAAGCCGGAGGGAAGTGGTTGAAACGCGAGCTCATCGGAATACGTTATCCCGAGAATAATACCGTCTAAAGGAAATCACATGGCGGGATGAACCGGGTTTGTAATAATTCCTGGTTTCTCTTTCGCGATAAAGTTTTATAATACAATCGCCAACCGTTTGCTTCAAAGCGGAATTCTACCGCTGGGGGGTGTACGCGGGTGGAAGAGTCCGATCATCGATGCTACGAGGGAGGAGAGCTGGCAAAGCGAGACGAAGTCTGTTAATAGTTGATTATTAAAATGAAACGAACAGACGAACGAGTAGACCCATCGCGTTGCAAATAAAAAGTTCATCCGACCCGATAAATACTCGGTAATAAACCGACTTGGCGTGCAACCGAAGTGATAATTATCACTTTTTTTTTCATTTTATTATTACTCTTATCGCTTGGTGTACTACATCCGTATCTTCCGCAGAGTTTCGACTTCCAGCGTCACTTGAGACGCTTGTTGTCAAACGCGAGATCGACTTTATTAAACTGCTCGACGATCGTAATCGCGGATTATTTTTTTGCTCAACGTTCACGTACGCTGCGTTATCGTGCACATTATCTGTACGGAAAGTCCACGTACGAGGATCGTAATAATAAGCAAAGAAGAAGCGGAAACTGCACGAAGCATTGACTTAGCCGCTCTGTCCGCGGTTAAAAAGTAACAGAAGTAAGTAACGACCCCTTGAACTCCGTAGGACGCGTCTGTCCGTTGGTCGTGCACGGCAGATCTTCAGAGCGCTTTATCTCAAAGACGACATCGCTCACTAGTCACGGGAAATGACGCTCGCAATCTTTTTCTTGAATGCCGGTTGCGAGTCCGCTCGACATTCACAGGATATTAAATGAAAACATTGGACCGTCTTCCAGTCGACGGAACCACCTAATATTTGCCAAGAACGATATCGCAAAGGAACCATCAGCAGACGCGCTTCTTTCTTTCTAGCTTGCTTACTTGTTTGGCGTGCTTGCTCGCTGACCAGAGCGTACCCCTGCTTCCAACGATAGATAGCCTAACTTATATACCCCCTTTGGTAAACGTGAAAACCCCCGAGACGAGAGAAGCAGAAGATCGTGGAGAGGAGGCACGCGAAATCACATAAGGCCGAGATACGCCTTAAAATAATCTTGCCATTTCGCTGGCGCACGCTGCATAATGCCACGGGAGAACCGGCACACTCGGCTCGCCGAATAAACCGAGAGATGAGTAGATTTTATCGCTATCAATTTACAATACGGCCTTCCACGACCGCAACCACGACAGGTTTTACGGTCTCCGTTCTGGTCAACTAACACAAAACGGATCTTATCGACCGCACCCCCGATTGTTTGCTCAAATAGAGAGTCAATTTTATGGTTTATACGCTACCGCGAAAATCGTGTCTCGTCTCTAGGGAAGGGAGCGAACGAATGTTTTTTCGTATTCAACGGATTAACGAATCGTCGATATTGTTTTTGTTTCTACCTCGATATTGAAAGCGTTGATCGGAAATTTTACCGGGATACGGATTAACGCGATCTTTTCATCCCATTTTTACGCAACAACGTATTTTTGTTAAAATTTTGTTGCGCTAACAAGCTTCCGTTTGTTTATGCTTTTTCGTGCATGACCATTGGAAACAGGCTCGGAATCGAACGCGTACGACGATCCCGGCCGCGGCAGTCCATCAACGCATTTACGGATTGAATATCAAGGCTCATCATCGACAATCACCGCTGACAAATACGAGCGCGCTGCATCACTGGAGATAAACAACGGACGATTACTCCGATTCGCGAGCCCTGATATAACGTTTCATTGTTGTTTTGGTAGCATCATTACCCCGATATAATTGTACGGTAAAGTGTCCCGTTACCATTGATGCGACCTTCATATTTACCGTATCGTTCCAACGTTCGAGTACCGAGGCTAAACGAAACGAAAAGTCGATTCGTCGAAGCTTCCCCAATTGATTTTCACTGGCAACGAAACGTTCCTTTCACTTTTGTTGCGTCTAAACACAAGCGATGTCGAGACCGGCAAATAGAGATCTTTATTATTGTTTCTTTAATTATTTTTAGTTAGCATTTCCGGTAAGTCGAGTGGCTCAGGTTCCGTTCGAAGGAGGATTATCAGTGTCGACGATGCCATTTTGACGCAACGGGTAACGCGTGCGCGATATTCTACGCTAGTAGTGTACGCTGCCGCGTGTGTCGGCGTTAGGTACGGTGTTACGTGTAATTAAATCGACGACGAGAGTTCACCCGTTGCTCTTACCCCGGTTTATTAATTAACGCGTTACGTAGGAAATTATTACCGCGCGATAAAACCGTCTGGAACCGACAACAGTATCGCGATAATTTTATTTGTGGGTTATTTTCTTTCATCGTGCCCGGGAAAATAATTAGTCACAATCGATATTGAGTATCCAGCGTTCCGTCTAGCTTTATCGGGGAAATGAAATTTGTTCGAGTACGTTAACGAGCGCAAGACGCCTGGCAGCAGATATGCGAGTCCTCCTTCTTCGGCACTTTATGCCCGCACGGCAGATGCTCCGATTTTGCTCCACAGTACGAGACCGAACCCGACGTCGACGTAGAAGACGAATCGCTGCAGCAACTATCCAAAAGTTTCTCGATCGAGCCCGGAACGATAGGTTTAAATCTTCCGCCGAGGGCTCGCGCGCCACGAAGAATGGCCTTCTGAACCGCTTTTTCGGCGGACTTCCGCTCCTGTTTCATGCGCTCCATTTCTCTTCGCAGCTGATACACCTGGGAACACATTTTGTCTTCGTTGAACGGTACACGATCATGCCGAGCCAGACCACCGATTATTCTATTTTAACGTATTTTCGATTGGTGGTTTCATCAGAACGTAATAGTTACATTTGAAAACCTACTTCGCATTCCAGGTGTTCTATTCGATTGTTTTCGCATTTCGGGCATCCCTTGACCGTTCTTTTGAATTCCTTTCCAGGACAGAATACTTTTTGCCCTTGCCTCGGAGTCTTGTCCTTTCCATTTCGCTGGCACACCGTTTGTCGAACGCATTTCGGTGCCGTTTTACGTTCCATTGTTGGACACGACACTTCCTCCGTGTACTTCGAAGGCTTCTTACATTCCATCGCCGGACATGGTACCCCTTGCTTCTTCTTAGGCTTCGCCTGAGGACACGGCACGCTCTGAACGAATTTCTTTACTACCTGCTTCGTCGGACATGCATCCACATGCGTTGGCATAGCCCTCGTTGTTTCGATAACCGAAAATTTATTTCAACTAAATTCGATACATGGTTAGGAAGTTTGATGGCCGAATGCTTGTCACTTGAATTTGTCCCCTTTCGAGAGTTGCGTTCGATAAGATGGTCTCGAAACTGTCAACCTAACCCGAATGTCTGCGTGGAATTTTGTACGCTAGTCCACGGAGAACAAGAAACTTTCCCGTCACTTCCTCGCGTCCGTCCGCTTGAAACTCTTCATCGTCCTCGCGTGAAATTTCCTCTTACGAATCTCGTTGGTCTCGACGCTGTCCGTACGCGGGCTATTCGTAAAATTCTTCTCGGACTTTAGTGAAACGTGCTTGTTCTCCACGGGTTGCAGCACGCGATTCAACGTAGGAAAATCGCTACCAAAACGTGTCGTACCACTGTAAGCAGCCAGTCGATTCTCGTATTCGGCACTGTCGCGTTTCAGTTTATTATTTTCGTTTTCCAATCGAGCGATCTCTTTTTCTAGCTGCGCCATACGCTTATCCTTTTCGTTGACTTTCTTCGCTTTTCGGATCGTTTTCTTGTTCCCCGTGGACATCTCTCGAAAGGGTAAGCCTCGGGATCCAAGATAAGTTGCCGTTAACCCGCGGTCGCTTCTGGATTGATTACATTTTTCACGTCGAAAATGACCGTTGCCTCCTAGCAACGGTAAAACACCTGATTTGCGGCGATGTCGACTCGACAACTCGCAAAAATTTTGATAAAAAAATGAAGCGTTCCGTTCCGTTATTTATAAAAGTGTGTAACCTATCGTTACACTAAAAATTCTTCTTAAATAATATTTCCATTCTTCTTGTCGTTACTTTGTCTTACATGACCCCTGCATTGTTTTGATGCTGTTTGCGGTATCTTTTAGCTCTCGTACCTGTGGGGACCTGCTAGCCCCCTTATAGCTCGGGTACCTCGGGATCGCTAAACCCGTGCCGTAGCCCTGCGTACACGCGTGCTACAGCGCCTGAGGGCAACGCGAAACGTTACGCGATTCCTCGAATGGTTACGTCTAGATATGCACAATCGACGATGGTTGGTTCAAGGTGGTTGCACGGTGCCAACCATTCCTTTTAACGCTAAATAAAGCGAACGCAAGACACGAAAGTTTGCACTCCGCGAAATGAATTCGTAGTACCATATATGAAATATATTAAACGATCGCGAGCTGTCTCTCTTCCGCGATATTACGGGCGCGCATTTTCCGACCTCGCCTCTCCTGTGTGTATTGCTTTTTATAAATGCAGACGCCCGCGCCGCGTACGGGTGGCTGGCAAGAGAGGAGGATGGCCCTCGTTCGGAGGGCCGAAACATCCCTCTTTTCTGGATCGTCGAACTAAATGAAACATCCTCCGCCGCCACGAGGTCGTCGCAATATTTTAACACGACCTCGTAATAATATCGTTTACAAGCGAGTTTCCCTGGGGGAGAGGAAACGGTACTTTCTCCGACTCTTTATTCCATTAAAAAGTGGGGAGTCCTTGGTTCCGAGCGGAAACTCCGGCAGCCAGACAGACGCAGACGGTCGCTCGCCCGCCTCGAACACTCCTCGCACCCCTTCGGTCGTTACCTCTTTTTCAATCTGGGTACAGTAACGGTCTGTTGCCGTTCCCGATATCGAGGAGGTTTTAATGCGAGTCTCGTTGCATTAACAGGAATTGAAATGACGTTGCGAGCACGAGCCGCCAACTAACCGCGACGCCTTTAAATATTTATAAGCCACTTATTATTCTATGGCGAATAGAGTAGACTCGATACACGTCATAATAGAATGGTCTTAATATAAATTTGTTTCGTATATTTTTATTTTTCGATCCTTCTCGAAGAAAGTTAGCAGACCTCCCCCGGAACTCCGCGATCTGCTCGCTGCGCTCCGACCTCGGTAAATAAATTTTCGGGGCAGTACGTTTATCGAATTCTCGAACGAGAGTCCCGCGTTCAATTTCAACCCTTTGGAACAACACCGACGCGTTCGAGGGTTCGTCTTACCACGCTCGACCATGGACGCGTGTCCCGTACCCTCGTATGGATCCACGCGAAGACGTATACCGTCCCGCTGTGTACACAGATGGTGTTCAACCGAATTTATTTAACCCAATTAACGATCCCCGTGGAGAATCTTGGAGCAACTGCTCAGCCAATTGAAAGTTACACGTGTTTTTGTCAGCTCACGTTTAACACCCAAGCTCGCCGGAAAGGGGAGAGAAGACGACGAGGTGAAACCGGATACTAGAGGCGAGCAGGAGAGATTAAAAGGAGGAGAAACGCGAGAGGGTATTCCGTAAACGAACAAGTGTGTTCGCTAGAGAAAGAAGCCCCTATCGACGCCGGGGACCACCGAACGCGTTGCTAGTACGAGGAATCGAGGAAACGGATATACTGTTTCAAGATCGTTGCGCGCAAGATCGATCGACTTTTGCCCAGCTTTTAATTAGTGGTCCCGCTAGGTAAAGGGATAACATTGAAGCGTGGTGATTGTAATCAATGCACGAAACGAAACCTGTCAAAGTAGGGAACCGAGGATAATGGGGTGAAACTGAAACTCGTAAACGTTCTGGTAAACAACGTCATGTCGTTAAAATCGATTCGCTTAACGAAGAAGAAATTTATGCTTTTCCCGGTGAGCCGGATAGTAGATTGAATTTTGATAACTTAGCGGACCATTACCTAATTACATTGCCCGTTACGAAATTCAATTGCATCCAGCGAATCCCAACCACGAACTTACGGTTTCTGTTCGTTTTTCAAAGATTCCTTTACGTTCGATCCGCGAGTGGCCACGTTACATTTCTTTTTATTACCCGAGTAATATACTCGTCGCTTCTTTATTGCTGACCGTATATGCGGCTATCCTATATAGAGAGAAATCCAATTACTATTGCGCCGCATTTGGTGTGGTACGGAACGGACTCCATCCACTCGGAGTTGCATCTATTTCGCATCAGGTGGAAGCCAATTGTGCAGGCCGGGTCGAGCCAATCGCGAGCCTCGCTCAATAGTGCCGCGCTAAATTATTATATTGTCGAACGAACAAAGCATACCTCCCCGGATATTCTATGGTAATGAATTAACGAAATCGAATCCGGCTTCCTCCTGACGTTTGCCGCGTCGATGCGCTCTTCTCGATTCAACCGCGCCGACATCGCAACGTTCGCTTCCTCCAGATTTTTCACTCGTCGCCCCGTTCATCGCTAACGGCTTGTCGTGGTGATACTTAAAAAATGAAAAAAAAAAAAGGAAAAAAAGACGAAATAATATTGCCAACGCGAGATAGCATCTCGACGGGAAGAGAGCGTTGTTGATATCAGCTCTCCATCCTCCTTCGTGCAACTCGTCAATTACGGAGCGCGTAATGAATGAGCGCCTTCATAAATCGCGAAAAAAAAAAAAAAACTTATCTCCTCGCCCCTTTAACGCGTCAACGGTTGCCATCAACAGGCGCCCGTACGGTTCGGTTAGCTCGGTACGTAGTAATGATTTTACGGAACGGAAAGTAAATGCAGAAGACCCGCCACCTTCGCGTATCTGCTATTCCTCGTCGCGACAGACCGTATAATGCGCGCAGGTCGTGTCGTCTGTGCGCGTATAGAAGGTCTCACCGAATCCTCGTCTCGACGATCCTTCGTGGAAATTCAGATGTTGCGTTTCCTTTTTCTTTTATTTTTCGAAAGTACAGTAGTACTTATGCGACAGGCGATAAGGGTTTTACGCGTGAAAAACAGACCGCGCGGATTCGCCATCCCTCCCAGACCCATTCAGAGATGCGAACGTTATTAAGAACGTACACTGAACGATGAGTACGACGATACCCGACTTCAACTCGAGAGGGTCGTCGAGTCTCAAAGCATCAAATATCGACTGTCTTATATTCTTTAACGTTACGTTCCTAGCAAGCGAAATTCGAATGGTTGGAATTGAAAATTTACGTAGTTTGCTCGATTTTTATTATCGACGCCAGTTACCGATGACGAACTACGAATTAAAAAGAGACGATAAGGGAAGGAAGAGAAGACACTTGAGAGATCCGCGATGGTCTCCACCCCTCCTCTCTCCCTCTCTATCCCGAGGGAGGTACCCAATACGAACGAACCAGAGTACGAAATCCCTAGTACTATACGCGTGTAATATCGCAAACGCGTTTTTTACTATACACGTGACGATATGCGAGAAACACGTTCTCGCACGCACCTTTGCACCATACGAACCTTCCCACTGCACCGTGCACTAATCACGGTAAAAGCCGTAGCTCGCGCGCGTTATATCCGTTATCCACCTGTGTCTTGGCTTACTTAATGGAAATATGAGAAACGTTACGCTCGTCTGGTGACACGTCTATTCCGCTCTTTTCTTATTTCTAGTAATACCGCGGGGACATTGTTCCGCAAACGCAGCCGCCGTTATGCCAACGCAACTATATCCTCTATTAATTGGACCGACGACGATTAGATATCGACAAGCCGTTCTTGGTACTTACATTTGACGCATTACTCGCCATCGGTCAAAATTACGTTCAACGAAAGGGACGAAACTTGGTAACAAGGCTGAAGCAGTCCCCAACGACAGTCGGTATTCATCGGTTCCTCGATCAACCGTAAAGGGATCGATGTTTCACGGCAAGCCGAGTACGATGTTCGTCGACGAGGGTGTGCAGTGTTCGATGAAAAGTCGAGCGATCGTTATTACGCTCCCGTAATTAACCAAGTATGATGATACAACGTCAGAGTCAATTAAATCCGCCACGCTCTATCATTTCGGTTTTTTACTATACGGGTGCGCGATCCCATGTGTTCAGGACACCAGCCAACGCCAACGTTGGTGTCCACCTGCGCGCAGTAGGGCAAATTGTGATTTATGCGGCGAACGAGCTCTGTCCAGCTGACGAAAGAGAATTGCGAACGTAATGAATTATGGCGACTCTGCGGGCTAATGCAAATATATGACCCGTTGCCGTGTAATCAGCCTCTCGCACGACGTCTCGCGAACAATTCACCCATTTCACCGTGTCCAACGATCGCGTTTCTCTCTGTTCGAGAAATCGTTTCGCCTTTCCTTTAACGCGGTCTTCGCGACGTCCGCTACTAATTGTAAGCGAATTCGCTCTCGATATTTAAAGACCGCGATTAACAATCTCGACCGAGGTTTCATCGGGGGCGTGCGATCGCTGGTTAACATTTTTTTCATAGTGTTCTCTGGCAAATCATGCGCTGCCGCCTAGCTCCTTTATCCACCTGGGAACCCCTCGTTCAAACAACATTGGCATATTTTCTGCGTACTTTCAAGGGTGAGCGAAAGCCTAGACACCCTTCACCGGCACAGAGACCGCTGTTGCGTTCGGGGTAAAACAGAAGTACGCATAACTGTCGCGATCGCGTATCTCGAGTTTTACGATATTGTGTAGTTTGATAGCAACTCGAGGTAACGTTAAGTAAACTCGATAAGATTCAACGTTTAAGCGTGGCTCGTCCGAGCGACACATTCTATTTCGCGATCGTCGATTTTACGTTAACACGCGTGTACGTTACATTTTCACCGGAGATATTTTCAACTCTAATTCGTCTTGGCCGCGTTTGCTCATCAGAATCGCGTCCGAGTTCAATAATAAATGCGAGCTAGATTCGAAAGAGCGAGAGCGCAGTCTCCGCGATAGCAAGGGTCTCTAGAGTTGCACGCTCGTTGAACCAGCCCTTGATAGGTGCACTTTTGGGGTAGCCGGCAAGTCCCCCCATAGCAGTGACTGTGCTTCAAGCCTCGAGTGCCAACCGAGACGCGCAAGAGCGGAGGACTACGCGTACCGCCTATGTCACGAGACGAGCTACATCCAAGATGAAATTTCAAATATTCCACGGCGCGCGTTTAATCCGCCCTTTTGAAAGAAAATATTCCTACCCGAACCGCGCGACACTCGAGAAATTCCTCATCCCTGGAATGACACTCGAGAATATTTTCAAATAGTTTTACCGAGCGATCGTCGAAACCGGAAAAAATCCCACCGGCTTCGATCCATGCGAGCGTTTCTTATTTCCTCGTGTATCGCTGAGTCGAACCGTTGACGTTAATCTCGATTTTGAATCCTTCTTTCTTTTTTTGTGGGTTCTCGGCCGATGACCGTAAATCTTACATTTCGGTCGAGATTGCCAGTGATTTGCTCTGGAAGCGCACATGTTCCAAAGGCGGCTTCTCAGCGCTTCTACAAACGCGACGAAGAAAGGAAAAAACAGAGCCACGCCGACGCTAGATCACCATCTGCTGCGTCGCGTCGCCGTGAGAATCGCGACCAGACGTGACGTTATGGAAATTATTTAATTCGCCGCGTTCGCGAGAGAAGGGAACCCAAGAGACGAGACGCGATTCCGAGGAGACTCGATTCTTGATATCGTTGAGAAAGTATGCGAATACGTACACGCGAAGACCTTCCGATCGTCGCGTCATCGATAAGAGAAGATCGCAAATCTGGTGTCGATCCATCGTCTAGTTTGCCTTGGACGCGTTACATGGACCTCCGCCATCAGAGCGCTCGATCCAATCAACGAAATTCCGATACGAAACCGTTCGTACGACTATGGTAAGGTTAATTTCGTTAAATCGTCATCGTTGAGAAAAAAAAAAAACGCGACAGACGATCGCGCGAAACGAACGTCGTTAACGATACGAAACGCTCGTCGCCATCTCGCGTCGAGCGAATCCGTGTGAAAAATAATATCGCTTCTCCTTTGATGCGTATAGGGAAAAAGAAAAGGACTGAATGGAGCTTAAATGACGGGTAATTAAAAAACGAGACGCAAAATCGGCCGGGGTTACAGCTCATTAGTTTTCAGCAGCTCGGAACGATGACAGAGGTTGCGAAAATGCGACGGTTGAATGCCGGATACAGCAGACGTTATGTCATTCCCTACACACAGCCACGAAAAAGACACGCGTATACATACGTGTTTCGCGGCGACGTTAATTGGCTCTGCGATGAATATTACAAAACACCGGCCCGCCTGAAAGGTGGATCCCGCTTTAATTGCGATATAATACGCGTCGGTCGAGATCCTCGCGTGAAAGAGCGATGCACCGTATGCCTCGCGTTGCGCGACGAGTCTACGCGTTGCTTTCATCGAATCACTTAATATGGAAGTCGCTCAAGGAAGTTTCCTTGCAGCACGATGCGTCCTCGGGAGAATGAGATGACGCCGAGCGTCTACAAGAACCGCGCCAAAGAGGTAAACCGACACGGGGACGAAAGAAGTTGCAAAACATAAGAATTTTCTTTTTGCAAACCGCAGGCTTTCGACCGCGTTGACACGGAGTCAGCAGGATCGTTGACTAAACAGCAGTGTAAAATAGCGACGACGGCTGTTTTCGGTTATTGCCCGGACAAAGTAACGTTTGCGAAGGTCAAGGCCTCGATATTTAAAGACAAATACTATTCGAATTTTTAATGACTTAATTCTGTTTCTGGTGGCGTGTATTTTTTTTTTTTAGGCAGAAATGAAACAAATGTTTCAAACCATCGATAGAATCTCTCGGAAGGAATTTGAACGTTGGATATCTCGAAAGTGTCCTGCCAATGATTCGCACGTTAATAAAGAGACCTTGTTCGCTCTGTTGGATGAAACTTGTAAAGGATATTTAACATTGGAAGACTTTTGTTCTGCCAGCAAATTCGTTGATTTGAATGTGTCGACGTCAGTTTGGAAAATGGTATTCAAGGAAATGGATCGTTACAAAAGAGGATACATCGATTTTGATGAATTTTCACATGTATTGTCGACAGAATAACAATGTACGGCGAGGAACTCAGGTATAAAATAAATTTACAAGACAAAGCATTACTACGTAACACTCATGTATTACAAATTCTCACATTATTCGTAGTCTTACAGGTTACGATACAGTCCTCGAAAATTCGTACGAAAATAATTATAATCTATTGATTAAAATACAGTCTTCTTATCTATAATGTACAAGACACATTACGCTGTATGCAGCCGATAATCCTATTAGAAAAGAAAAATAAATATTCTTATCGGAAGACACGTAATCGCGTAACTTTTACTCTTTATCGGAAAATTCTTGACTCGCTAGATGATAGAAATGAGAATCAACGTTCTGAATCAGTAAATTCGGTTCGTCGAATTCTAGGACTTCACCCTCTCCCATCACTAGAACTCTAAAACGGATGGATATATTTATATAATATATAATATGCGTTTATGTAGTGAATCGTTAATATAATTATCATACCTATCACAGTGCATGATTGTTCTTATCCTATGTGCGACAGTGATAACCGTAGCGCTTTGGAAGGAAGATTTTATCGTCGTCTGAATAAATTTATCTGTCTCTTGATCAACATTGGCCGTGGCTTCGTCGATACAGATTATCTGTAGAAGAACATTTGAAACTTAATATTCCGTAAAATTCGATATCTCGACAATTTTTAAATAGAAAAACCAATATCGGTACCTTGGCATTGTGCAAAACTGCTCTTACTAAACAAAGTAATTGTTTCTGACCCGCGCTCAGATTATTGCCACTTTCGTCTAATGTAGCACCAAGCCCTCCCAGACGATACACTAACGAATGAATTTGGCATTTCTCTAACGCTTTATATACATGCAAATCTGAATACTGATTCAACGGATCAAGATTCTCTCTAACTGTACCCGAGAAGAGATACGGGTTCTGAGGTATAATGGTTAACCGTGATCTAAAACGATGCGTTACGATTACTTTAAGGAAACGAAACGTCCCGAGCACATAGGCTCGAGTGTTAAAAATCTGTTGCAAAAACAACGTTACCTTAATGCACTCAACTGTAGAGTTCGTATGTTAACGTTATCGATAGAAATACTGCCTGAATTGATCTCTGTCAATCTAAACAACGAAACGAAAAGCGAACTTTTTCCAGCACCTGTGCGCCCGACTACCCCAATCTTTTCTGCCGGTCGCGTGGCAAACGTAATACCGTTCAAAGATGGTACCAAATGTTCTCTGCAAAACATACCTACCGTTAAAAATTAGCCGCCTATATTGAATGAACTCATCTCTAGTTGATCGCACCTGTATTTCAAAACGACTTCTTTAAATTCAACTACACCCTGACTTGGCCAAGCGTACGGTGGATTATTTCCTCTTACAGTTTCGACAGGTACGTTCTCTAAATACTGTTTTACGCGTTCGACCGCTATCATCTCCCGCTCCGTCTCGGTAAACGCGTTCACCACACCGGATAATAGTCCGGTTACCGATAACGCGTATGTAATAACCAGACCTATTAAGCCAGGATCTGCTATGTTATACTGATGCTGTAAGACTGCTATATTGCTCACGCCTGCTAAAAGTGCGACCCCGATAAGTTGTAATCTTAATGCGAGCCACTGACTGACGGCGATCGACGCAAATTGCGTTTTCTGGCTGACTTCCAGCGAAAGTTCGTTTTCTTGTTTGAAACGAAATACAGTGCGAAAAGCTCTAATAGTAGATAATCCATGAAGGGTTTCGTTAAAATGCGCGTATAACGGCGAGAGAGCCTCGCTAGATAAGCGCTTCAATTCTCTCGATGTTAGTCTGAAAAATATCAATCGAGTTATAAATATTCTTGTCAGCTTTAAATGCAAATTGCGGAAATATATATATATATATATGTACCTATAGTGATTTTGTATCCAATGGTAAACTGGTACGAGCGGAGCTAATACTAAGAGTATCCATGGTATACCATAAGTTGTAACAATGATTGTTGCAAATAAGCCAAATAGTTGGGCGAATAATATATTTGCAATAAAGGGCAGGGTGTCATCGATAGTGTATGTATCAGATGAAAATCTGTTAATGATTCTACCGAATGGTTGAATATCAAAAAATGTAGCTTTAGCCTAAACATACATGCTACATTTAATTTACAATATAGTACATTCGATAATCATCTTTTAAAGGAATTACGTACCCGTACAACAACCTTTAAAAGCTGTTTGTGTATAACAATGGCTGCTTGAATTCCACCATATGCAAACATAAACGCTCTCATTAATGTAAAAAGCGAATTGAGCACAGCTAACACAGCATAAACTGCTAAATAATGACCAGTGGTTAAATTGTCACTGTCTAGAAAATATTCTAAACGTGCAAGTTTCGAATTGTCCGTAGCGTTATTGGTTGCTGTTGTGTTAGTATGAGTAACCCAATAAGATAACCACAAGTCGGTAACGTTCTTAGAAATTTGCATTAATAACATGGAAAGAACTATCGAAATTGCTAAATAACGGCCTATAGCATTCACATAGCAAGTATATACACCGAGACGTACGGTCCCTTTTTGAGAACATTCTTCACCGAGCAAACGATCTGTTTCGCCTTCATTGATCTGAGGCATTTCTCTTGGTAAATCATCGATAGACATGATAACCAAATCCGACTCGTATGATTCCGAAGATAACAAATAGTCTTCTAAATTGGGTAGAACATCGCTCGGTTTACTCTGATTGATTATACTACCTTTTGACATTTCTACTACCGAATCTGCGTGAACCAAGTACTGAGTCTGATGTGTACATAGCAGTCTCGTTTTGTTTTTCAACAAACCCAAGATAACATTTTCAAATACATAGTTGGCAACTTTTGGATCCAGTGTTGCTAAAACATCGTCTAACAAGTAGATATCTTTGTCCGCATAGACAGCTCGTGCTAAAGAAATTCGTGTCTTTTGACCCCCGCTCAAAGTATTTCCGGCTTCGCCGATAACTGTTAGATCTTTCTTAGGCAAGGAATTTAAATCGACGGTGAGGGCACATGCCTTTAATATCTGCCTGTTACGAATTTCGCATTTAGAATGTTCATAAATCACTGTTCGTATAATTCAATACTTACTTATATTTGTTGTAATCGTATGATTTTCCGAAAAGAATATTATCTCGAATCGTGCCGCGTTGTATCCAAGGACTTTGTTTCACGTACGCAAAACCTTTCTCAATGTCGCTTACCGCTATCGTTCCGCGAAGTTTGGTAATTTCACCTAAAATACCGTCTAAAAGAAGCGATTTTCCACTACCCACTTTTCCCATAATCCCAATTAAGTGGCCCTAGAACAAGATATGCTCAGCTTACAATATTCTACACTGTCGCGACAGGCCACGATTTTATTACCTTTGGTACCGTAATATTGATATCGGGTAGAGTGAAAGTACCACTGTCTTCGAACGTAACAGTTTTTCTAGATTCTGAACTAGTAGATGGTGTTGCAACATCTTTAGGAGCGTCGATGTCATTCCGCTCCTTTTGTTTTGTACTTACATTAAACATGACGTTCTGAAGCATTAAGTCTACTCCAGATGTAGATTGCACATAATGCGACGATATATCTACATCTGGTAACTATGTTAAATAAAATTTGCATAATTAGTATTTCGAATCGAAAATTTCACTTTTTTTTTATCGCAGCTTTCACTTACACCTAACATTCTCTGAATTCTTTTAAGCGACACCCAAGCTTCCGTAAGACCATTCAAGACCCATGGAAATGCATTTAGTGGACCTATTAGCATGTTCAGCAGTGCCATACCAGTAAATACTGTCTTTGCATCGAGTTTATTTCCAAGTAGTACATATGTAGCAAATGTTAATATAGAAATCAATACAGGTGTTGTGGCCCAAAAGTAAACACACAGTGCATCTAAATATTTCCTGCCGCTCAAATACTTAATTTCACTGTCTCGTAATTCTGAGTAAGAAAAAAAATGGCAAACAGTGACGAAAGAACATTAATATTCTAGTATAAATTTATGTACACGAATATATACTAACTACAAATATTCCGCATAAAATGATCTTCCCAAACATTCAATTTAATTGTAGTTATTCCATGTAGTGTTTCCCCTATAAGTCTGACCCTTTGATCTTTACGTTCCATTAGTTTTGTACTAAGCTTCCCGATTCGATTTGCTATTATTTTATTTATGGGTATAAGCACTATCGCAAATGCCACCCCAGCTAAGAATGAAATTCCTATTTGTTCGTGCAGAAGATACAATGTCACAACTAACTGAAAAAGTACGAATATAAAAAATATTTACTTACCCAGCAGAGAATAAAATATTTTTAGGAAAAAGTAAAATACTAGCAGATTCTAAGTTTCTACAAGTAGGCTTTTAAAATAGTTATTATCAAGTGAAATAAAGCGGACAGAACTATACTAAGAGATTACCTGCAATGGTATGCTCCAAAGAGCATGGAAGCTTGGACAACTATTAACGAGTCTATCGCTATCTGTACTCATGAAATTTACGATTTCACCGAAATTAAATTGCTGCTTTAACTGGACAATTGAGGAGTGCAAAGTTTTTTTATACAATAACGTTATAACAGCAGATCGAATTTTTAAACCAACAATAGACATCCAAAATGTAAAATGTGCATTGCAAAAAGCTCCTAAAATTCAAACCTTTTTGTAATTTATATGAAACTTGTTTTTAAGCTTCATCTAAAAACATTAATCACCAGATTTTAATGCATACCTATTAAAGCACTAATAAATATTAATGATGCATATAGATATCCATATGAAACAGATTCATCCTTATCTTCGATGAAACCAACCAATTTATTCAATAATATTGGTCCCATGAATGATGTGCAATCGGTAATAAATTTTAAAATGCCAACTGAATAAAATTCCCAACCAAAACATTTATGTAATAAACGAAACAGTGTCATTTTGTTTCTAATCGTTTCTACATCTGTTTCCAACGTTAAGCCATTATTTTCCCTTCTGTCATTTACATTCCTGGGCTATAATATGGTATATGATTTTACGAATGTTTACTTCCGTCATTAAAATAACAGAGATAATTAAAATTTTAATTTACCACATTCTGCAAATGTTTATCAATTTTCTGACTAATTGTATTAGTGCTGATATATTCTGGTAAATCAAATAGATCGTCAGAATTATTTAATAAACCATGAACACCCTTTTTCATTAATGGATTTACCCAATTAAATAAAAGTTTGGAGATTGCTGTTGCATTCTCCATAGCAATCCCAAGATAAGCTGGGTCCTGTTCCTCTGGGAATCTTACATAAGAGGAATTAGGAGTACTCAACAGTGCAGTCTGTTCTCCTATCTATGAACATATTTTTAACTGAACTGTTGAAGTAAATTAACTCAACTGACAGAAGTACACAACTTATAATGACTTACTTCATTAAATTGAGAGGATCTCATATCTTGGAAACTACCGTGACCTGGTATCAGAGTTATAGCATAGAGTATTAGTAGAGTAACTACACTGATACTGAATCCCAAGGACAAATTAGGCAAAACATCATTTTCCGGATTATGTCTGATATGACTTCGTAGTAATAATGCAGAAATAACAATTAGTAAAAGTATTAATGCCCGAATTGACACGGGGCCTCGTGGATTAAAATTTCTTCCTCTTCTCAAACTTAATATATAACAAATATGAACAGCCCAAGCTAATCCTTCAGTACCTGCTACAAGGTAATCGATAGGTTTAGCAGCTGTTGCTTTATCTTTAACTGCACTTAATGCTGGATTGTAACCTTGTGTAGTAAGAATAGAAGAAGGTTCTGTTGTATTTAGAACACTACTCTTTGGAAACAAAATTGATTTTGTAAAGTCAATGGTACGATTCAGTCCATCTTTTATCTGATGTACTACATCTGATGAGTCCCAGAGTGAACTTGAATTTTTATACGATTTCATGATATATTTGTGAGTTATGGAATTATTAGATGGTATATCCTTTGAGGGAACAACTGTAGTATTAGAAAGAATAATATATGCTCTAATTATAGGAAGGATTACAAGGCACATAGTAATTAAAATTCTAAATTTTATGGCGGGATCAGAGTCAACACGAAGAAGGGAATATGTATTTCTCTTTCCACAATGATATGCAGATATTATTGCAATACAGATTAAAACTGGTATCTGAAAGTTATAAGAAAAAATAGCCAATAAATAAAGTATGAACTTCACATGACCACCATATGAAGTTCAACAATCTATTAATTTTAAATTACCTGGAGACAAAGTTGTTGGAAGCAGACATCAAGATCACGCGTATCTGGATTCAATGGCATAATGCCTCCATGGTATCCACATAATTCTGTCCAATTCCATTTCCACGTTTCTATGAAATCATGATTTACCCAATTACTGCCCATATTTTATAGCTGCAAAAAAGTGTAAGAACAAAAACAGTATAAATATAAATTATATATAAAATATAATGTTTGTATTGTACTCGTTAAATATATTATATATTGTGAGTAAAACAATTATTGCTATTGCATCGAATTTAATACTTATTATTTAGAGTGTCACTTTCATTTACAAAGCAATTGATGGATACAGAACAATTTAATTTTTAGAACTACCTTGCAGGTTTATTATAAAATAAAATACTTACCTATTAAGCATGTATCCTAGTTTATTCAATAACAATATGTGTATATGTCAGTATTTATTACACATTTCGTGAAGTGTCATGTTTCGGAGTGATCTCATACCGAATTAAACTTGTTGGTTAGGTTTCCGATGACAGCCAGTGTCGATGACGCATCCCATGTCAATAGTGTGTCGCATCACAAGTTACAAATCACTTGAGGAAAACCGTTAAATTAAAAATGACACGCGTATAAATATTATACACAACGAGCTACTGATAAATGAATCACAATTGTATCAATTCGATTATGTTCAGGCTGCCAATTTATGTGTAGAGATTAAAACACATTTCTTGGTTATGGTTGGTTAAACATGAGTGAAAAGGAACACAGTCAAGATTATGCATCAGAAATGACATTAAATGAAAAAGATAATAATAACTCAGAAGAGAGTATCCTGAATAAAGAAAAAGACACAAACTTGGAAGAAGAAATATTGAATCATGTAGGTAGGAGTAAAGCAATTTTCAAAAGCCAACAAAAAGAAGATCCAGATTTAACTTTTGAAGAAAAATTAACAATAGCACGTAATATACTAAAAAAGAGTTATTGTTTGTTTTTATCTAAATTTGGACGTTATATGAAGGAAGAACATTTAAAGTATTTTGAGAAAAGCAAAGACAAAGATTATGAAGTTGCTTACCATATTAATAGATTGCGAAGATATTTTAACAATTCAACAAGAGTGACTGATGTTAAAAATAGAAGATATCAAGCTTTGAAAACTTTAGTAAAGCAGGGAGAATACTTTAGTGAAACTGAGATGATGAAAAGAAATCCATTATTATACGAACATTTAATTGGACAATATATGACTGAAAAGCAAAAGAAAATAAGAGACAATATAGATACAACAAATATCACATTTGTAAATCTGTTAATGGAAAGTATTGATAGAGACAGTTTAAAACAGAAGCGGAAGTTACAAGAGGAAGAAGAACAAGATGTATTGGAAGAAACTGAATCAGATGAGGAGCAAGATGAAATTTATATTTCAAGAGATTTAAATTGTAGCAAAGAAAGTAATTTTCAATGGGGTAGACTACCTACATTACAGAATGAAACACACCATCAGAATATCCACAGGCAAATAAACAAAACTGCATGTAATATTTCGAAAACAGAGAAACAAATACTGAAACAAGAATTCGTGAGCAATATGTATCAAAATTTTTTGGATGGAAGAGATGACTTTGATTATAGGTATGTAAAATTTACTTTTACTAATAATATTTTAACTTACACATCTTAAACATATTGTTCTAATTATTTTAGCACTGTGGATGACAATGAAGCATATGATAACATAGATTTACGATCGCAAGACGAAGAAGACAAATATTTTGATTCAGAATCTCCTGAAAATGTATGTCCCTCTGAAGACAGAAGTGAAGTTGAGACTGAAGATGAATTGGATATTTATATGAAATCACTGAAGGTTAATTGATATTATTCAGTTTATGATAGGTTTACGTAAATGTTCAAATTTACAAAAGATAATTGTTTATTCGATAGGAACAGGTCACTACAAGTACGCTCTCTTTGGATAATCTTGTATGCGATAATTCCTGTAAGACATAATCTTATATATGTACGATATTATATATACTGCATTTGTAAATAAAAATCCTTAGAATCACTAATGATTTAAGTGTTTATTCATCATCTTGGAGTTATGTAAAAGTCTATTGTTTATTGAAAATAAATATTGCAAATATTTATTACGGTGGCGCCATCGGTGGGAAAACGCCCAAGTTTGTAGTGAAAATAGTTTTTGCTGTCGCCGCTAGATGGCGAATTGTTTTTTTAGTGGCGCCATCGGTGGGGAAATCCCCAAGTTTGTAGTGAAAATAGTTCCCACTGTTTCTTTGCGATGGCGCCCCAAATATATTTTATTAAATTATTCTTTATTTTTCATAAATAAGCAATTAATACGATTGTTTGCTCCATAACATTACATATTATTTCAATATCTTATTTAAACATTATTATTATTAATGCAGCCATAATTATCGACACTTTGGTTAGGGGGGTTATCTAGCATCCACAGCAGAAACTCTTTTCACTACAAACTTGGGCGTTTTCTCACCGATGGCACCACTACACCCGCTCACTGAGCGGCTTAATGAGCGGTGGTCGTTCTGGATGCACTTGCTGACGGTGTCATTTGGTGTTACTTCTGTCGGTTTAGTGGTCGGTACTATTTCCAGTATAGAAAATAAACGTTCAGTTTTTCATAAAGAAAAATGGTAAGTACCATTGTTATTTCAAGAAGCATGTTAAATTATTGCTTGCGGAATCAATTGACTAAATGTCAATCAAATTTGAATGAAAATACATACAACTATCATATGGGAAAATAATCTTAAAACTACTGAGGTTAACTGTCGTAAAAATGTCGATGTTTATATTTAAGAACTCGACAAATACTTAAAAACCGTTTGATATTCTTTTTATCCTCTTCTAAGTAATAAAGAAGAAACGCTTTTGTAACACATTTTTTTTATTGTGTGATATTTTAGTCAAATTATAACTCTCTAATACTGTACAAAATTATGCCGAATATAAATGAAATTTGGCACCTAAAATCATATTTTGCTTTCAGCACGCATTCATTTTATGCGCATAATGCCCTTATGTTATTTGCTTCCTATATAATATATAAAACTCCTATTCTGAACTGGTGCTTAAATTTGTTACTATAATTTAATGGAACGGTTTTGTCCTATATTTTCCATTGTATGAGCAAAAAATAATGCATGCCTGCATTGATTGGCTTACCTAGCATGGTACTACCTGGTGTTCCTGGTAGGTATCTTTGTTTTTCTCGCAGCCAATGACACCTGCCATAACTGGAGTAGAGGAGCAGGAAAAACTACTTGAAGATGCAATCGGTGTGGTTAAAGTGCAGGCCTTCCAAATGAAACACTGTCTAGATAAGTCCAAACTAATGGATGCATTAAAACATGCTTCTACAATGTTAGGTGAACTCAGAACTTCTCTTCTGAGTCCAAAGAGTTACTATGAATTATGTATGCTTTTTAAACTTAACTACTTCTATCATATTGTAGAAAATATGTAGGAACCTTTATAAGAATATACTAATTTGCCTTACATTTAACTCTAGATATGGCTATTACTGATGAATTAAGGCACTTGGAACTCTACCTGTTAGATGAATTTCAAAAAGGAAGAAAAGTCACAGATTTATATGAATTAGTACAATATGTTGGCAACATTGTACCTAGACTGTAAGTCTGATGAAACAATGTTATAATGATATTAATATAATACATAATTTTGTCATACACACATTATTGGTCACATTTTGCTGATAATATATTCTGATTTATAGATATCTGCTTATCACAGTTGGATTGGTATATATCAAAACAACACCTGGTTTAAAAAGAGATTTGTTGAGAGATTTGGTAGAAATGTGTAGGGGTGTTCAACATCCCTTAAGAGGTCTTTTCTTAAGGAATTATTTATTGCAATGTACTCGTAACATATTGCCAGATGGTGCTGAAGGTGATGATGAAGATGGAAGTGTACGTATTACAAAGAAAAAAATATAAAACACATTAGTTTGTATATTGTATTTTTCTTTAGGTTCGTGACAGTATAGATTT
This sequence comes from Hylaeus anthracinus, assembly GCF_026225885.1. Classification (NCBI taxonomy): domain Eukaryota; kingdom Metazoa; phylum Arthropoda; class Insecta; order Hymenoptera; family Colletidae; genus Hylaeus; species Hylaeus anthracinus. Next base: position 3,834,094 of record NW_026534344.1, on the reverse strand, counting down.
TGTGTTGATGAATTTCGCAGAAATGAATAAATTGTGGGTACGCATGCAACATCAAGGTCATAGTAGGGATAGAGAAAGAAGGGAGCGAGAAAGAGAAGAACTTAGAATTTTAGTGGGAACTAATCTTGTACGGCTTAGTCAATTGGAGTCTGTAACTTTAGATAAATATAAAAAGGTGGAGCACAAATACATTTTACTTGTTAACAACTTTTTTTAATTATTAATTAATAATAAGACGATTTTTAGCTTGTTTTGCCAGGAATATTGGAACAAGTAGTCAGTTGTAGAGATGCAATTGCCCAGGAATATCTTATGGAGTGTATAATTCAAGTAAACAATTTTTTAAATATTTAAAATTATGATAAAGCAATAGTGTTACAAATTTATCTGTACTTTTATTTAGGTCTTTCCTGATGAGTTTCACTTACAAACACTAAATACATTTTTAAAGTCATGTGCAGAGCTGCAAAGTGGTGTAAATGTAAAAAATATAATCATTTCATTAATAGACCGTCTTGCAGCATTTAGTCAAAGATCAGATGGTGTAGGAGGACCAGGAAGTCCCAATCAAGTGCCAGGAATACCACAAGATGTAAAGCTCTTTGACGTTTTTAGCGATCAAATTGCCACTATTATACAGGTTGGTATGATTATAGAATGAGAAAAAAATCAATGATTAATTAAATAATTAACACATCATTTATAAATTCAATGATGACCAGATACTACACAAAGTTGATTCAAATATGATCATAGTTATGAATATTCAAGTTATCCTTACTCGTCTAGTTTAAGTCTGAGAATAGTTTCCCACAATAGTCATTAACTTTTCTTTCATTATTTCCCACTCATAAAACTGATCTATTTCTATCTAGACTAGACAAGAGATGCCTTCAGAGGATGTAGTATCTCTTCAAGTAGCTCTCATCAACTTGGCACACAAGTGCTATCCTGACAGAGTAGACTATGTGGATAAAGTCTTGTTAACAACTGTTCAAATATTCCAGAAACAAAATGTAGAAAAGTATGTACAACAGTATAGTAATACTAAGTCAAACATATATAGAAATTCAATGACTATAAAATATTTTCAGACTTGATTATAATAGTGCTGTATCAAGGGAGTTAGTAAGGTTAATGAAAATTCCAATAGATAACTATAAAAATATATTAACTGTTTTAAAACTGGAACATTTTGCTCCATTATTAGATTATTTTGATTACGAGGGTAGAAAATTGTTAGCTATTTATATAATAACGAACATTTTGGAAAATGAAACCTTAATACCAACTCAAGAACAAGTAGATGCAGTACTTTCTATGGTGTCTCCATTGGTGCAAGATCAGCCAGATCAGCCTAGCATTGAAGAAGATCCTGAAGATTTTGCAGAAGAACAGGGCCTCCTTGGTAGACTGATACATCATTTCAAGTCTGACACAGCTGATCAACAGTACATGATATTAAGTGCTGCTAGGAAACATTTCAGTGCTGGTGGAAATAAAAGAATAAAATATACTCTGCCACCGATTGTATTCCAAGCTTATCAACTAGCTTTTACATACAAGGGACTAAAGGATGAAGTTAGTTAATTAGTAAACTTTAATAAACACTTTTTAAACACAGCTTAACAATTACTCCTTACAGGATGAATGGTGGCAAAAAAAATGCCAAAAAATTTCTCAATTTTGTCATGCAACCATTAGTGCATTAATGAAGGCTGAATTGGCCGAGTTACCGTTAAGGTTATTTCTGCAAGGTGCAATAGCGATAGGTGAAATTCGTTTCGATAATTTTGAAGTGGTTGCATACGAATTTATGAGTCAAGCATTTTCTATATACGAAGATGAAATAAGCGATTCCAAAGCTCAACTGGCGGCTATTACATTAATCATTGCTACATTTGAGCAAATGAGTTGTTTCAGTGAAGAAAATGCAGATCCAGTGCGTAGTCAATGTGCTTTATATGCTAGCAAATTATTAAGAAAACCAGATCAGTGCAGAGGTGTTGCAACCTGTTCTCATATATTCTGGTCTGGAAAATCATTAGCAACAGGAGGGAAAGAAGTGAGTAACAATTTTTCCTAAATAATAATCAATCAAAGTATAATTAAACTATATAATTATTTTAGATGCAAGATGGAAATAAAGTATTAGATTGTTTGAAAAAGGGTATTAAGATAGCAAGTCAATGTATGGATACATCAGTTCAAGTCCAACTTTATGTTGAACTATTAAATCACTACATTTATTTCTACGAAAAAGGAAACACAGCAGTAAGAATTATTTGTACTTCTAAACATTTTATCATCAAATTCGAACTAATAAGTAATAATTCATTTTAGGTAACGGTTCAAATTTTAAATCAAGTAATAGCAAAAATTAGAGAAGAACTTCCTAACTTAGAAGTCAGTGAAGAAACGGAACAAATACAAAAACATTTAGCTAATACATTAGAACATTTAAAAAACAGGATGGAATCGCCAGAAGCAGATGGGCTTTCATACCAAGGACTTGTTCTTTAATGCAATCATTATGAATGACAATTTTGTATATAAAATAAATTGTGAAATTAATTGTTTATTAAATACATATATTTACAACCATTCAAACTACATTAATTTGTTTGCAAGACTTAAATTGTTAATACATCGAATATATTTTATTAGATCATAAAGCATACCCTGTATATTTGTTTTAATAAAACTTTAATGTATATATATAAAGGTTCACTTATTCATTTCCGTATAACATTTCTTGTTTCGATTTAATTTCATATCTTTAACAAGAGAAAGTCATCAATAGAAACACCTTATTTTTCGAATATGCATTTTGATTGCTGCCAGAGATGGTGACTTTCTCATCAGCCTATCTACGGCTGCTTAAAGTGCGCCATCTAAAGGTTATTCATAGACAATCATTTTGAGTCTTACTGCTTACTGTCTTACTTTCTCAGTCTTCTGTTGCTTGTTGGGATAAGTAGTCTTGTTTCATTTATTGATAATTATTGAACACGTGTTTATTCGTAAATATTATCGGAGACGTAATTATTATAAAGAAGTAATGGGTAAAGGCCGGAAAAATAGACCGAAGAAGAATTTCGCAGAAAAACGTCGTGAAAAACAGAAGGTACGAATTTAATTCCTGATCGTGAAAGGCATCAGTTTTCTCATTTTTGGTTACATTTGTATTATAGTGCAATCAGCCTTTGTCAGTTTAGACATAAAGTATTTTGAAACTTCGGTAATTTTTTCTCAGTGATAGTAATAACACAAAATTCTTATAAATTACACAGAAGAAAGACGAATGGGACCATGCGCCGCATCATAGCTATGAAGACATCATTAGAGAAAATAACGATTTTGAAAATTATTACAAAACTCAGGGAATTGTTCCCGAAGATCAATGGGACTCGTTTATGAATACTATGAAAAAGAATCTACCAGTAGCATTTCGAATTACTGGATCAAAATCAGAAGCTAAAGCATTACTTGATACAATTAAAGGAGACTTTTTTAAAGAAATTTTAAATACAAGTATAGAAGATGAGTCTGAGAATAGTGATGAGGCACAAGATATATTAAGATGCATACCATTTTATCCAGATGGATTAGCTTGGCAGTTACAATTAACCAGGAAAGACATTAGAAGATCCGAGGCATACTTTAGGTTACACAATTTTTTAGTTGTTGAAACAGAGTGTGGAAGTATCAGTAGACAAGAGGTGGTCAGCATGGTACCACCTTTAGTATTAGATGTAAAACCTTCTCACAAAGTATTAGATATGTGCGCTGCACCAGGTTCAAAAACAGCTCAGCTCATAGAAATGATACATTCCGAAGGTGGTCTAATTCCAGGAGGTTTTGTAATAGCTAATGATCTTGACCATAGTCGTTGCTATATGCTTGTGCATCAAGCAAAAAGGTTAAATAGCCCAATTGTTTTAATTATAAACCATGATGCCTCTTTACTGCCTAATTTCACTTCCACAAAACCAGATGGCACAAAAGAACCATTAAAATTTGATAGAATACTGGCTGATGTACCATGTAGTGGTGATGGTACAATGAGAAAAAATCCAGACATCTGGTGTAAATGGAATCCAGCAAATGGTAACAATCTCCATGGAATTCAATACAGGATAGCAAAAAGAGGATTAGAGCTATTGGACGTTGGAGGAAGAATGGTATATTCTACTTGTTCGCTAAATCCAATAGAAAATGAAGCTGTACTTCATAGACTTCTGGTTGAAACAGAAGATTCTGTCCAGATTGTTGATGGCAGAGACTTTGTTCCTGGATTAATATGCGATCCGGGTGTATCACACTGGTTACCTGCATCAAAAGATTTACAATATTATAAATCATGGGAAGACGTACCAGAACAGTGGCAAACACAAGTTCGGCCAAAAATGTTTCCTCCAAAACCAGAGGATGCTGCTAAGTTTCATTTTGAACGATGCATGAGGATATTGCCACACCATCAAGATACAGGAGGTTTCTTTGTTGCTGTTTTGGAGAAGGTAAAGCCATTACCATGGGAAAAATGTGATTCTGAAGGAGACAAGGAAGAATTAAGTTTAGAAGATGAAGTAGAGAAAGATAAGGGAAAGCATTTAACGCTTGGCAAAAGACCGTTAGATGACGATGACAAACCGCGTGGACCCAGAAGAAAACGTAGAAGACGTAGTGGATTCAGGGAAGACCCATTCGTGTTCTTCAAAGATGATCAGGAGGAAGCGTGGTTATCTATTAAGTAAATTGCAGGTGTTATTAATTTTATATTTATATTGATTGTTTTTTATTTTTTTTTTTTTTTTATTTTTCAGAAACTTCTACGATGTAACCGATAAGTTCGATCCAAAATGTTTACTAGTTCGAAATCTCAATAGAAAAAGGAAAACCATCTATTATGCATCGCCCGAAATTCGCAACGTTGTTATGTCTAACGAATCTGAAATAAAATTAGTAAACACGGGAGTAAAATCATTTGTTCGATGCGATAATAAATATATGGTTACCCCATTCAGACTTGCTTGGGAGGGTTTGCAATCCCTTGTTGAGTTTATTGGCGATTCTAGAAAAGTTAATTTAACTAAAGATGATTTGATAACGTTATTACAAAATAACAATCCTTCGAAACCACCCGAGATTATAAAACTTAGCCCAGAAACACAAGAACGTTTAGGAAAACTCGGTAATGGAGTTAATATTTTTGAAAGAAATATTTAAAAAATTTAATTGTAAAAGTTCATTCGTATTTTATTTTAGCGTCCGGAAGTTGTATACTTCTGTACAAAGAAATAAAGACGGAGGAGAATCCAAACCCGTTAAATTTACAAATGGTGGGATGGAAGGGTATCATGTCCCTGAGAGCTTACGTTCCTAAACACGATGCAATTCATTACTTACGTTTGTTAGGAGTTGACTGTTCGCAATTTGGTACGTGTTTATAGAACGTATAGTGTGATTTATGATTAATTTTTTATTCAAAATTTATATTGCAGAGATAAATAAATTCAAGGAGAATCGAGAAACCCTTGCCTCCGAAGAATTAGATAATGTCAAAAGTTGCGAACCGGAAGTTACTATAAAAATCGAAATTGATAATGACGAAGTTACCGTGAAGGAAGATGTTTCGAAAGTAGTTGCTAATAGTGATATTATCAAAAAGGAAAACGTTTTGAAAGAAGTTACTAATGATGTTACCGAAAATGAGAATATTTCGAAAAAAGTTACTAATAACGAAGTTCTTAAACAGGAGAATATTTCGAAAGAGATCGACGAAACAAAAATTTCAAACGAATCGAAAGAATGATACGCATGTTCATAATATAAATTGCAGTTCCTTTAATATCTCTATAAATATCAGTTGTAATATGCTTAACACTAGTAAAAAAATGTTTATTTCATTTAAAGTTCAGTGATGGTGCTCCACTTGGTGGAATGCTGAAAACAGACAAGGCGGATATTTTGTAATGTACGATGATAAAACTTAACAAGAAATAAAAATAAAATGTTCTTACAGGACAAGAAAACGACAGTAGTATTATAATGGGAAATGCCGTTTTTACTATCCATTTTCTATGAAATAATTTATGAAATTACATGTAATATTTTACGTAATTTGAGCGAGAAGTACTCTTTCCTTTTTCGTTATTTTCAACTACTATGTCCAGGATATTATACTGATAGATTACAGTATAAATATTATAAATATGGCCGGATGCGGAGGAATCATTAATTGAAAAATGGCCAATGCCATAATGTTTAATAATATGTTATTAGATTGTATGGAACTCCTTGCTTCTACCGTATTTTAAATTTGAAAAAGATGACTATCCGTTTCGTGCCTTGACATTCGTTTCGAATTGTATTACACGTTAGTTAGATTTTCTTCTTTTTTCGATATAGTTGATACCAAGATTCTTAGTGTTCTACGGATTAGATTTCAATGTACGACTAGAAATTTGTTCAACATAGAGGTATTTCTACTAATGAAGGACGGGTTTTCCTATAAAAAACATTTAAATACAAGTAGAAATATGAAAAATGCTGAATAGCTCGTAACGTATAGTTAAATTATATGTATATAAAAAAAAAAGAAAAATCTTCTCTAAAACTCTTTATACTCCGAATTGTTCGAAGTTGATGGTTGACGCTAGTAATCTCTACTAGTTGGTGAGGTCATTTTTCCTCCGAGATGAGAATTGGATGGAGACTTTGAACCTATAAGCGAACCAAATTAATTTTGCATCCTTGAAGTATGTACTGACCGACCACGTTAAGTTGCCGAGTGTTTGCAAACTAGAGAGAATCGGGGAAAAGGGATTAGGCTGCTCGCTCCACTCGATACATAGTACAATAATAAAAATACGTATATCTCGAGGCGGAGCTGCGAATCTGATTCGACACAAAATGGCCGGTCTGTACATACATGTATATATATTACATATTGAACCGCTATCGAACTTACAGGTTTTCGCTAGTTTATTTCTTGGATTATTTGTACAAGGATGTTCACCCATGAGATGCTCTCTCCATTTATTTTGATTCACGAGACTAGAGCAGAGCGGACAACGGTCGTATCCTTCGATGGGTTCTGTAACGTAAGCGAATAATATGTAAAGTATTTTTGACATACTGATTTTATCTTACAGTGCATTGTCGTGCATACTTGTACACTTGTTATTATTTCTGTGTTCCTCAAATGAGTTTTCATGGACTGCCAATTTACACGTTTCGCATTTCACGTAATTGCTTCTCATATCGCATTCGTCTGAAAGAGACGAAGTGAATTTTAACGTTGAACGTCGTTTAATTAGGCACATATAAGTCCCGTAATGGGGTACTCACTTAACAAGTGAAGATTTAAATACGAAATTTCCACTACTTGCTTACACGCTTCGCATTTCGTCAACATCGGGCAGCTTCTCCAATAATGGATATTTAGTCCTTCTTCGGAATAGCTTTGTCCTTTGGACAGGCAGAATATGCACATTCTAAGAAGAAGAAAACATATATACAAACAATATTGTGCAATGTATCTTTCTACTGCAATTGTAGCTCACTCACTTGTCACCTTTGTGATCCGTGCTATTCTCGGACGGAGACGTGACGCTCGTTGAGCTTCCTGTACTAACAACAGGACTCGTTCTAGATGGAGACTTTGTTAAGTTAGCTACATTATTCTCCGTCGATTTCGTCCGCGTCGGTGTCGTCGTTTTGTGATACGCGTCCGCTTCCTTTTTTCTCTGTTAAGCGACATAAGGAAACGCACAGTCACAAACGTTTACGAAGATCGGCTTTTCTCTATTTACAAACTCTCTCTACCTGAAGATCGATGAGATCGAATTCGTGAAATAGTTGACGATACAACAGGTTCCGCCTGGTAATATCGTCATCCGGAGGCAATTGCTTTCGAACTAATCTAGGATTCACTTTGTACACCAGCACCAGAATCCTCTCCGATACTTTCCTAACTGCTTCCGCCGGATGATGCAAACCCGAGGAACCCAATTCTGACAACGTTCGACAAGTGAGTCCACTGCAACAATTACAGTGCCTTATCAGAGTAATTGCGTTTTAACGATCCAGGCTTAATATCAGGGTTCGACCTCTGCCAGCAACATTTACGAGCAAGATCCCATTTAATGTTGCAGACAGAGGTCTCATCGTCCTAGATTGATCGCACATCGAACACGAAATCGTGCAATCAAAGTTACGTTTTTTAGAGTCACCTTTGTTTGTCGGTAGAAATTCCGTGGTTCAGAATCAACTGCTCCACCATTTCGAGCCTACTGAGGGCCAGTCTTTGATGCGTGCTACTGCTTACGGGTCTCGTCAAATGTACCGGTATTATATGCAATTCTCTGACGCATTTGCAGTCTGCCATACTCAGTATCGTGTGCACAGCCATATTATGAATTCTCGGAGTGGTGTCGCCCGACTTTGTCAACAGTTCTGGAAGTAGACGCTCCACGCTTCTCGCGATTTCGGTTGACGATACTCTAAAGAAAAACGGCAATTTGTGATCGATTCGTCGGGCAGCGATACCTCTAAACGATTATACCTGTCTGACGCAAACTCCGAAAAGAAAATCCTGATCAATTGTGCTGCCAGGCTATACACACTGAACACTTTATCCCTGAGAGCTCTGTGTAGTAGCAAAATTGCAGCTCTGGCTGTTTTATTCGCCGAATGTTTCGAAACCTCCGAATCGAACGTTTTTAATTCCTCCTTCAGCTGCATCAGCCCTTCCTCCTTATCCGTAAATTGTTTCGAATAGAATTTTTCTACCTGAACGATCAATTATATCAGTTATCGTAGTTTAGAGATCGGTCGAACCTATCGCTTTCAAACTTGCATCACCATTTCCATTCCGAAGACAGCTATAGGTAACGCGGCTTGCTTCTTTTCCCTGTCATTCAACTTTGAGATCATCTTCGTATCTGTGTTCTCCATGTGGCATTCTCTCGTGAATTCGTTCGTGTGCGAACTGAAATTATTATTATCATCGATAAAGGAACTTTACTAGCGAGTAATATTCGTCTTACGAAAAGCAAAAATCTTACTGTCTTAAGGCAGGAATCGTTCTCTCCTCGTAAGCTTCGTAACTGGATCGAAGCGCAGGACCTGCGGACTTAGTCTTCCGTCTGAGCGATCCTTTGTTGCAATTGTTTTGCCTTTCCACGACTCCGTTCGTAGGACTGTCGGTGACTTCTATATAATTAAATAGATTAGGATTAGATGATTAACCGGCGAGTTGGAGAGGAAATTCTTTCTTTTTTTTAAACTCCCCAAGCGAGGAGACTTAATAAATAATTAAACTGTACCGGGACTGTTTGGTTTTTGATGCAGTGGCGAAACGGGTGGTTGATGCGCGGGTCCGGTTGGCGATATAGCTCCGTCGCGATTAGGCGGGATCACCAGCCTCGGAGGAGACGTGATATCTTCGGGAACAGTAGCCGTGTTCGAGGTACAGGTGTCTACCGATATATGTTCCTTTCCCTCCACCGACGACAAGTTGTTTTTTTCCAGTGGCTATTTACGCGCGGGCAAAGTATACGTGACTAAATAATTTCAATATACCGCTCTTCTATAGAAGTAGGAAGATCTGTGGATAGCGAATAAATTTGATTCTAACCCCGTGAATTTCGAGTAGATCTTGCACCTCCAGACTTTGGTAGACTTGCTGTCTGTATTGTTGCGCTTGTGCCTTCTTCGCTTTGGCTTTATCGTAGTCTTCCAACGCTATAGCATACTTTTTCTCTAATTCGTACTTTCCAAGGCGTTCCCCGGCTTTTCGCAGATTCTCCATGGCTATCTTTAACTTCGAAGCGTATTCGAATCTCTCCTCTAAAAATACATTCGCGTTCAATTTTCTACGAAATCTTTTCTCCACGTTCGGACGATATTTTTCTTGAGCTCACCTTCTACAGCCTGCAACTTTTTCGCCTCCATTTGTCTGATGATTTTAGCGACCTCGCGATCGACGTACATCTCGAAGGCTAGATCATCATACGGGGACGTGTAGTGAGGATTGTACGGAGCGTCTCCTTGTCCCGTCAGCTCTTGTCCGAACGGTTCGCCGAGGATATTGATAGCGATAAGGCCGACCTACGGTATCGTGCGATTGTCAAATGTATTTAAAAAGAGTAACTACATATGTCTAGGATTAAAATCAGAAATTTATAACGTACCTGCTGGTAAACGTTGTGCGCGTTACTATGCGGTTTGTGCAGTCTCAGTTTCAAGGAGACAGCCTCTGTCTCCGGAAGTGCTACACTCTTAAGCTCTCTGCTTTTGTACATAGTAGAAGCATTGTCGGACAATGTAATGTAACCCAAATAACTGAACTCCGTCGTAACCGAGGCATTCTCTTCTCTCGACGTCCATATTTCCAGCTTTTCAGCTGTAGCGAAAGGATTAGAATATAAATGTTAAAAAAATTCTAAATACATTCTGTTACGACTAAGAGCAAATATTTCGTAGACACTGCGAGATTGTTCGGCATTCAGCACCGAGTGGAATGAGAAAGGAGGGTGAAATGGAAAGCGTATAATGAAGGCAACCCCAGGAAAACGTGGTTGGCGTGTTAATTTAATTTTCTTTCATTACTGAATTGCTTCTTAGAGAAATCTGAGAGGTATTCTCAGTCGCGTCTCGGTAATCTCGAACTCGCCGAAATGTTATTCGACGTAAGATTACTTTTCCGAAAGAGTCAACTTACGTATAAGGTACTGATGAGCCAGGACTTGTATTCTCGTAAGTTTCGTCGGTCCGTGGAGGCGCAGGATGAGTTCCTGAGGATACGTACATTTTCTTGAACTTTGCCACCCTCTTACCGTCGGGCCATGAACGTTCAGTTCCAGCGAAGAGTGCCTGTCCTCTTCGCCTATGATCAATCGAAACGTTACAAGTTCAGACAACCGTTCGAACGAATAAATTCAAAAGGCGATCGATTATAGATTAACGCGATATTTCGCCGAACGAAAATTCGATTATTTTGTGTTGTTCCTCCACGAGGAACTTTCTAGCCGCTTTTACCTAAATCGTTGGCTACATTGCGTTATTTTATCTCGCCGCATCCATTCTCTTTTCCGAACAAAAATGGAGATTCCCGTGTAATCGATAAAGTTTTAACTCTGAAATTATATTTTCAAGGCTGCATCTTCGACACGAAACGGTGTCACGCGATACTGCGGCTCGGTGTACGCTTTGATGACCACAACAATTCGAGATATGCGTTACGGCGTATTGTCGCGTATACTTCAATCGGAAATATCTAGATGAACAATTCAGTGCGACTAAGTGCACGAAATACGAGTCGGTTACGACTTCATTGATCATTCGCCGAGAGCGATTCGCAACGTAAAGGAAACGCACGTGTCGAGTCGTCGATGTTAATCTATTTTTTTGCAGAATCGTCAACGGAAACATAAAATACTTTCGATACGAACAATTAATGTCTGCGTGAACACAAGCACGCAGCTTTATACGATCTGAAATCCGAAAATGCTCGAACGATTATATTTTCTTTGCTTTTTTTTTTTTTTTAAACCACATGGCGTTTCCACGATGTTTTTCAGGTCTAAGACAGATTCGCGCACAACTTAAGGTTAACGTCGTTGAATTTGTATCACAATCACAATTCGATGTGTTCTTACTGGTGGCGTACACGACGTGGAATCCAATTTTTCTTGGCATGGTGGTTTTCCGACGACGAAAACGACGAACCGTAGAAGCTAACGGATGGACGTAAAAAGGAAAAAGTGCGACGGGAGAGTAGGGGAAACGAGGAAAATGTCAAAATCTAAAAGGCACAGCCATTTGAAAGCTCGATAAGGGGGAGCTTGCAAGTTTCACCCCGGTGCGTAGGTAACCCCACTTGCACGTCTGTCCGCGGCGAAGCTTGCGACAGAACTGGCGGACCGCACTCGTTCCGCGAGCGGAAACTCCGCTCTTGAAGCGTTTTCACTCGTCGGAAGAGCCGCTCTCGTGATTTCGAATCCTTTTATAAGAGACGAGAAAAGCAACCGTTCGGTAGAAAGTGTTAAAAGGCAACGAAATGTTTATTCTCTTCGTAGTTTCTACATTTCTATCTTAACAATTTAAGACGAGTTATAAAATTATATTAACGATATATCGTAGACTGAAAATAAACTTTGAACATTTAATTTTCCATTTTGTTATTAAGAAGAAATTAAGTTAGGATCGGCGATGTTTAAGGATTTCTAATGCTTTGTTTCTTCGTACGTGGCACATTGTGGCACCGTCTTATACTTGGCTCAAGTTGAAATACATATAGACTGTAATTTCGTAATGGATCAATAGACGGAGGCTGCGTGACGTCAGAGGGTGCGGCGAGGGTGGAATTGCTCGCGAGAATCGTTATCGTGTCGGTCATTCACGACCACGTGCGTATCGGCACGTGCTTTTTCATTTTTAAAACGGACATTTGGGTTAACGAGATAGATAAATTATTTCCAACTTGTTTTAAAATAAAATAAACGTTTATCGAAGTATAATTTTTATTTATACAAATGTTGATTTGCATGTAGTCTTATATAGTACAAGTAAAAAATTTTGGAATTTCATGGAAGTCTATGTAGTGGCAAAAAGATACAGGAGACCTTTTGCAAATTGAAAGATTTCAGACCCTCCCAATTTTGATACCCCATAAACGCGATCCACAAAGGTGATTGGTACTTCTCCAATGGTATATTTATATTGCCTTGCCCTAACAATCATTTCCATCTGAAAAACATATCCTTTTGACACACAGGATTGTATCAATTTCTCCAGTACATCTCTTTTATATAATCTGAAACTTCCTGTAAGATCTGAGGCCCCAGGTCTTAACAAAATTTGTGTCAAGAAATTTGCTCCTCTGCTAACCAATTTCCTCTTGAAGTCCCAACCATAAACTCCTCCACCTTGGGCATATCTTGTACCACTGACAATGTCTAAATCCAAGTACCTTTGCTGTTCTATCATTTTGGGTATGAATTTAGGCTGAAATGGATGAGGAAGCATAAGTTTCAACAACATAAACCGACAATTATTTTTAAAGTGAATTATATACATGATGAGACAGATCAGCATCCATAATAACAATGAAATTTCCTGTGGCATGTTTGATCCCATGCATATATGCTGTCCCCAACCCAAGTTTCTTTTCTCTTGGCCTCAACAATATTTTGTCCGGTCCATAGAGACTCTGCAGCTGTTTAGCCATATCCAATGTTCCATCTGGAGAACCATCGTCTATCACGATTATCTCATAATCAAGTTCGCTAGAATGTTGTACATTGTCGCTTGACTGATCAATTTTACAGACTTCGTATTTTTAATTCTTTAATTTCACCGTACAGGATTTACGGATTCGTTCATAATCGAGGTTATGTTGTCATTGTAATTACCTCGCGTCCATGTACTTAACGATAAGCCAAATAATTATAGGTAAATTCTCGACCTCGTTGTACGTCGGGAGCAAAATCGAGTATTTGTCATTCTTCCCCAATTCCTTTATATCTTTCCGCGTTTGTTCTTTTTCTACCATCTTGACAGCACTTTTAGATCGACCACGTTGTGACAAGAATGAGATCTACCTTACCACGGTTTCAGTGGCGCCATCGGTGGGAAAACGCCCAAGTTTGTAGTCAAAATAGTTCCCACTGCTTCTGTAAGATGGCTCTACAAACCATCATTGTCGTCGCCATCTAGTGTTGGAGAGGCCGAACTAACTTCGGAGTTTGATCAGCGCCTCTATCGGGAAAACGCTCAAGTTTGTCCTCGAATAGTTTCTATTTCCACTGATAGATGGCGTTATTTTTACTTTCAATGCAGTCGCCATCTAGCGTCAAGAATACGAACTAACTTTACTACAAATTTGGGCGATTTCTCACCGATGGCGCCACTATCATTAAAACTCCGCTCACTGAGCAGCTTAGTGAGCGATGACCTTTTTAGATGCACCCATTTACGTGGCTTGATAAACTTATCAATAAAGCAATGATGTTTCGATGACGTGTCGTTCATAACAATGGACTACGTCATTAGGAAAAAGAACTGCGATCTTCGACCTTAAAATATATACTTCAGTGTGCTACATTTTTTCAGCGAAAGCTGAAGAACCAAGTTTAAATAAAACTTTTTTCCGTTCTTGACCTCGATAGTTGTATTTGCAGTAGACGCAATTTCCTGACATAAAAGTATGGCAAAACTTTTTTCTTTAGCATTCTAAAGACAACGACAAAAACATTGATCGAGAAAATGTAGACGAACAAAAAGGGAAATTAGAGACGCGCCCACAAACAATCGCTAATTAGTAATTAGAATCCGACCAAGCGACTTCCCACGTCGTCAGTTGAAATATTATATCGTGAACTCTGATTATACCTTCCGAGAAACATCTTTAAAAAATGGATATCTCCGACAACGAAATGATTTATTAACGGAACAATACTAACGTTTCAACAATACCAAGTCAATTATCAAGAGGAATGTCCAATTACTCGAAAATTTAAATACTTACAAAGTATTCTTCGAGTTAAGCGCGCTACTCGCACATTGATAAAGCAACCGCGGTTAAACGATCGACATCTGATTGGAATTGCGGGAAATGACGCAGAGCTGAGTATTGTAGAGTATACAGGGTGTCCCAAAAGTCGGGGAGGAGTCGGAAATGGGGGGTAGCTGAGACGATTCTGAACAACAATTTCCTTTGCAAAAATGTCGGATGGAGCTTCGTTAAGGAGATATTAAGCGAAAACCCTGACCAATCAGAGCGCGCGTAGACCGTTGGAGCGGCCGTGGTAGCGAAGGCTACGCGCTAAGCGGCAGCGTCAATGTCCTTCGATGCACGTCGAGTCACTTGTTCGCGTACAAGCGCGGCCGCCAGCGCGTTGCCTTCGCTACCGCGGCCGCTCGAACGGTCTACGCGCGCTCTGATTGGTCGGGGTTTTCTCTTAATATCTCCTTAACGAAGCCCCATCCGACATTTCTGCAAAGGAAATTGTTGTTCAGAATCGTCTCAGCTACCCCCCATTTCCGGCTCCTCCCCGACTTTTGAGACACCCTGTATAGAATATATTATGTTAAATTAATGGTAAATTTGTTTGTTTGTCATTTGTTAACTAAACAGAGATGCGTCCAAGTCTGAGATTGTGCAAAAGTATAAGACTACGACCGTTTCCGTCGCGTGCGACAAAGGTCGACCAACCGATGCCCCACCACGTCGCGACGCAAGAGCGTACCACGACCACGACGACGACCCCCCACCGACGACCTCGAGATCCCGTGGAGCAGCCGCTCCAAAACGACGCTCCTCGCTGCACTCTTCGGTCGTCTGCGGACCTAGAGTGTTCGTTCTGTTCACCAAGTGGTGTGCGATCAGCGTGTCTCTCTGCGATTACAATCGACGTGTCGTCGGTACGTAGACCGGGTTAAAACGTCGCCGTCGAGCACGCGTGAGTCACGCTCGGAAAGTAATCGAATGCTTATCGAGCGCCGTGATAACTCGCCGAAAAAAATACGCGATTTAGAAAAAAATCTTTCGTGGGTGTGTACGTGCGTTACATGTGCTCCTGTGAATACCGAGTGTGATCGTCGCGGGTGATCGTCGATCGTTTTCCCGCGATCGAAAGCCTCGCCGAGATCTGGCGTTCCTTAAATTTTTCCGAGCAGCGACAAGCCCGCTGACCATGGATCGTTGGTTCCAAATGCTCCGAAATTCGTTCCGAGTCGTTTTCGATTGACAAGTCGATTTTTCAATCAGGAGAAGTACAAAGAACCGTGAATACCGATGCATCGCGTTGTTCCCGAGCTGAATTATTCAATAGAACTCCGAGATGATTTATCGGGCAGAGCCGGGTGCAGACTCTTCAATTGCGAGCAAATGGGGATACTTTCTTCTCGGTTCGACGCGAAGAAAAGCTTCGTTCTTTCCGTTAAGACGGGTAGTCATTGGGAGATAAACGATGCAGAGTTCACGTTGCATGCAAGGGTGGTGACCTTCCGCGGGGGGAATGAGCGAACACGGGATGTCCCAGATCCATCGTGGTACTGGCATCAGCGTTAATTAATCGAACGACGTCGCGTCTGTCGTAAAATCTGCGTCTGGAATTGCGCGTTGCGTGGTCGAGAAACATACGGGTGAGACTATCCGTGGTATTTCTGGTCAAAGTAGCCAGGCCATGCGGCATTTTATGGGGTCGGGGGCGGGTTTTCCGGATTTAGTCGAAGGCCTGACCGAGGAGCGGTGAATCGGGCTGGCCGGCGAACGAGCGGACTGGCTCGGGCAAATACCAGCAAGCATGGCGTACGCTGCACGAGGGGTAGATTGGTCTGCTCCGCACCCTGCGATCAATAAACCCACCGAGAGGGAGCAGCTCCGTGACGAGCCGCGCTACTCCTTGCTTCTGCTTCTCTCCTCTCCTTTCTCCACTTCAGCGTCCGTTCCTCTTTCGCATTCGCTGTCTTTCTCTTACCGTGCCATCAACGATTCAGCACGTGCACAGTGTTCCGTCGGTGCGTTTGAAAAACGACCGGCAACGTGTTTCCGAGCCGCAGATCATCGCGAATCGACCGAACGCCAGAGGTGTTTGGCCACTTTCAGTTTTCGCGACTTCTTCTCTATTACGTACATTCGACTCCGAATCAATTTTCGTGAAATCTGCGATTTGCTAAAGGGGTTGTTTATCTATCCCAAGTACCATCCTATGATTCAGGTTGCAGACGAGCGAACAAAGTACGCGCGATGATTCATCTCGAAAAACGTTTCATTTATCTCCCGTTTTCTTCGTCTTCATTTTTTAGCCTGCTTGACACGCTAACGCACGAGGATTCTATTTTCCGCCCACGGACCACGCGTCCCAAAGATTTCCGTTGAATCGTAGCAGAGATGGGCATAATTTTATTACGCTTATTCGCTCAACCTGAAATATACTTCCATTTTCGCTGATTATTTTTATCGACGCTGTTTATCTTATCCATTTGGTGAAACGTTCCGCCCTTCTCTGAATCACAGCAGGATTTTTAGTTCGTTCCGTTTTGTTTTCGTTGCGTTGTCGCTTTTTGTCACGCAAAGAGAAATTAGATGGACGATGTTCGATGCTCGCGACGGTAGCGGTATTGGTCGTATGAGAATGTAGAAACAGAGGGAACTATCAAGTACGACCGATGACGTATGCCGTTTCCGGTCAACAGCTTGCACCGGTCGCGTAGTCATGCATGACGATTTTCGCCTCGAGCTTTGGAAATATTCGGCGTAGTCTTCGCGCAACGAGCCAGCCGCTCTGGATGAACAACCGGTCGGCCTTGAACCACGCAAAGGTCGTTCGTTTCGAATATATTCGTTGGGCGCGAGCGATAAAACTCGCGCTAATTCTTTCGAGTTTAATATTTGTCTTTCTCAGTTTCGAAATCTTCGTATTAAGAATCCAACGATTTTGGAAGCGTCGCGCGTTTCGTTTCTTCGCGAGGTATGACGGAAAGAATCGGCGTGGCTGTCGCGTGTCCCTCTGCGCGCAACGCAGTGCGAGCTCGTCGTTCAGTTTTGTGTTTTTATGTGAAATCAGGTGAGAATCAGTGCGATCAAGGAAGACAGGATCAGGATGTGGCGCGATCCTCCAGGAGGAGGGTATCAGATACCAACGAAAGTCGCAACGATGTTTCTACTGGCTGTCTTGGCATTGACAAACGGTGAGTAACGACTCAAAAACAAAATCGCATTTTGTTCGCTCGAACGACCCCGTCCGTGTTGCGTTATACCTAGCCCATCGAGTCGATTGTGCATTGAGATCGTATGACGTGTTACAAGCTGCGAGGTCAGCAGCTGACTCCTCGCGGTAACTCCTCTTTCGTTTAACAATCTTCCGGATGACACGTTCGATCGATAGACCGTTTCAACGAATCACGTAATTGCTATGATTTCTGTAACCGCTTCGTCGCCGCAGATATACAAACGACGCGACGTAGAAACATTTAGCCAGATCCTGGCGATTGGATTATTATTGTTATTATTATATGCACAAGGAAATCTTGTAAACAAGACTACGAATTCATCGCAGAGACATATTAGGGAAGTGTTTAAATACAGACCACATAATCGTGCTCCGATTGCAAATTGTAACCGTAATAGCATCGGGTACTGCGCACTCATCTCGACAGGATGTTTCGAAATCGTCGAGAAAAGAAGCGTAACGAATGCAGCGCGCATAAAAAACCAGCATCGATGATTAAATCTCTAGAAATATTGATGTCACAGCCACACACAGCGAATTAATCGCCGGTGTGTGCTTCGCGCAACTGCCACCCTCGTTGCTCCGTTTCGACCAGGAATTTTTTCCTTCGGATGGGCAGGAACCGAACAAGGGAACGCGATAGAAAATCGCTATCGCGTTGTCGATCCAATCTCGAAGCCCGACTCCGTTTCCAATCCATCGCTTCGTGAAAGGTCCACGAGGCGTAGGTAGAAACGGAGCACGGAGTGCAGCTGTCGAAGAAAAGACCAAGAAAGGTGGAGGGGCCAGGAGAGACCGAGGGAAAGGAACAGCTGCTGTTCCCCGAACGGACGCTCGTGCTTGAAAGAGAATCGTATTTTGTCGGAGCACTGTGCCGCCAGGTGAATCCTTTGATTTTGCGTCGATGATTCAGCGAAGCGTAGGGTGGCTTGGAATCGCAAGAAAAAGAAGCGCGACGGAACAACCAGTGGACCGTGCACTCCATAGCGCAGCAAATTTTGATCGTTGCAATAGAAGAGAATCTTTGGACGTTTTTAAAATTAGCCGCGCTTAAATCGAGGAAATCGATCGAAAACGCGTTTATTTTCGATACCAGTCGTGGGTCCAGTTTCCGTGTGCTTTCGGTTGGGAATATTTTCGTCGCCGTCGTCCTTTTTAATCCCTCGACGCCCACATCCGTATCTCGTATGTACCCTAACTTTTACACACGGCGCCCACATCCGTACGAGTTACGGACCTTTGCAACCGGCCGCTTGCGTAGCCCGTGTGCTTAAATATGTTGCGACATCGTAACAGAGTTCGATTGGATTAGTTTCCCGCAGATCTATCCGTAGATTCGAAATACGAAAACCTATAATTCGATCCTATACGTTCTCCATGGCGATACATGTCAACGCATTCTTACGTCGTCGAAATCACTGTACGATATCGAGCACGGTCGGTTTCGTGACGCCAGCACGGGCTTCGACGTTTTCAGAAGTCCTAATTATTATGGTCGTCACGATCTTTCCGGCCCCGACGCGCGTAAACGTGAGTCAGACGCGTAACCCCGCGTAGCGTGGATATAGGATACCAGTATATTATAGCCGCGTACGTGCGCGTATGTTTGCTGGAAATATATTCGATGCAGCGTGTCCGGACGTTTCAAAGCTTTCCTATATATAGATCGCAGGCCGGTTATCGACCGCGAAGAATCTCGTCTTTGATCGTGAGCGCGTAACGATGAAACTTTACGAAAAATGCTCTCACCCTGGATGATTCTCGGGTCACCGATCAATGAACCTCCTCTTCTTCCCCCGAACGTTTGCTAGAATGCTAGAGCGCCGGTGTTCGCGAACAAGGTGTTCGTTGAGCTCCTGATACGAACGGTGCTGCAATGGAAACCGAATTCCTGGAATCCGGTTACACACCGTCCTTTAACTCCCCGCTCGATTTCATCACGCGCATGGATCGGATCGGAGGAACGGTAATTAAGTTTACCCGTCTCTCGTGCGAGTGTAACGAGTTAAGATTGAAAAGACGAGAAAGTATCGGCGTGCGAGGGTGGATAATAAACGATCCTTTTATAAACGTTGCGAATAAATTGATATGCATAAATCGATTTAACATCGGGACCATCATCGAGGGAAACTCGCGCGCGACGTGAGTTCCGATGAGACGAAACTTGCGAACACCTGTTCCTCGTACCTGCGCGCCTCCTGTCGCTCGCGTTAGCCGCCGTTCGGTCCGCTAACCGGTTCTCTTCTCGTGACTCGATTTTATGGCGCGGTGCGTTTATCCGTTCCCGTCGTGGTTAAGTCGGTAGGCGGTTACGCGGGAAGAAAGTGGCACAGAGAGCTCTTGTATAATCGTAAACACGCGTAAACGCGGGACTGAAACTGTATCTAAGAATAAATCGCTCCTCGAGGGACTTCCGTCTACCCGAGAGAATCCGCGCTCGTTGACACGCAACGACGACGATCCTCGGGACCGATGATTGTACGATCGGACGCATCGGCGGCGATGATTTCGCCAAGGAGTATGGACGTTCCCGACGGAAAAGGAATCACGCATTGCTGTCTCCCTTATGGTCACGTGACGTTGATAGCATATTATTCAATAGCAGACCGACAACCTGTTGTTTGCTGCAATTGGCGACGCGCCAATTGAACGTGGGTGTCGCGTATCCTGGTCGAGACGAATGATAAGCGAAACCGAAAGACACGCAACAAAAGTTCCGTCACCGTCGACGGTGACAGTTTCGACTAATTAAATCTCTCGGACTACCTTTGCCTGCCTGCGATTGACGCGAGAGTAGCCGACCGCACCGATGTCTGCGCCGTTCGGTGGCTTCGAGTCGATCGACGCTACTCGATGCTAAAAAATTTAATAATTAACATAATATTACTTCGTCCGTAGTAACGTTTCTTTCCTTGTCCGCAGTGGCTTACGCCGAGGATGAATCCATGGGACCTGTGTTTGTCAAGGAACCGCCAAACCGAGTCGATTTTTCAAACGGAACCGGAGCTGTCGTCGAATGCCAGGCTAGAGGAAATCCCCAACCGGATATCATCTGGGTTCGCGCTGACGGAAGTGCCGTAGGGGACGTTCCTGGACTCCGACAGGTATACTTTTGTCTCGGCAAACTACCCAAGACATCTGTTGTTTCGGAACACCGAATTTAGGGAGTCGAATCTTGGTCGAGACGTTTGGCTTTGAACCAGATTCTGTTTCTTTCCTTGTCGGAAAACATCCATCACGGTGACGACCACGTAATCAGCTTTATGCATGCCCCGGCAAAGCATTTAACTTTTATAATTGCAGTTAACCACTGCTACGTGCCGAATTGATTACAGAGTAAATTAGAACTACAGCTGAGGCTATTGCTGTCGTGTAAATACGCTAAGTTTCTTGTTACGACTCCCGTATATAACAATCTCGGTACAGCACACCTACTCGTCGCTTCCGTGCATCGAGCTTCGATCGGCTCTTGCGACATTGACTCCGACGTATACCTACATTCCGATAGCGATCGGATAACAATCGACTTTTAAACGATTAATACCGTTATTAACGCGCTTCCCACTATCGAACGTTTTGACTCCCACGAAACGCCGGTTTACCGATGCAACGACCTTACGTCACACGTTCGACCAAGAAGGCCGAATTAATTGTCGCTTGATTAACCACGAATTAGAACGCTCTTAAGCGACGAAAAAATTTGTGCGTGCAGGTCTTGCCGAACGGAAACTTGGTCTTCCCGCCTTTCCGCGCCGAGGATTATCGTCAAGAGGTTCATGCTCAGGTTTACAGCTGTTTAGCGCGTTCCCCGGCAGGTTCGGTTCACAGCCGAGACGTTAACGTGAGAGCCGGTAAGTGTTATCCTCTTACCTTGAATTCCAAAATACACGGAACGCTCTCACCGTTGCCTGGCCAGCTGTCACTTTCCGAATAAGATAATAAGGCGAGAACGACACGTCGTTATAGTTTCACGATGTCTGAAGATCGAACGCCTTGCCACTGTCGAACCACAACAACGTCGACTATTATCATTTGAACGAATTATAACGAGTAGACATAATTACTTACAATTAAACAGAATTAAGACAATTGACGATCCACGCGTGATCCATAATTGAAAATAAAAATGTTTGAAATTAGAATTAAAGCGCGTCAGTGGTAAGACGTTGAACCACAGGCCAGGCACGGTGAATTTAACAAGTCTTATTTCCAGCAGTTTCGAAAATCGAACCAACGAGCCAAGTTGTAGGATTTGGATCGGTACGTGAACTCGCCGAGTTCAGAGTATATCGGTAGCAATTATCACAGTCTCCTCGAATTTCGAGACGTAATTAGAACCGAAACTCAGTAACGCGTAATCGCTGCCGCCGCCGTTGTTTGCGAAAATATTTTCCGTTCTTCGGTCTGTGCTAATTGTTCCAGATGTAAGAAACGTCGAATGGATAATTGTGTCCGATAGGTTCTCGTCGTTCAGCGATTTTGCTCGTCGATTACGTCGACGGTATTAGCGACACGGTGACATTCGCGATCGAAAGTTTTAATTGGTGCAACCAGCAACAATGCTGACCTAATTTCCGCGCGCAATTAAAGCAACGCGGCGCGTAGCTGCTCGAAAAAAGCTTCGGTAGAAAATATTTCCAACGAAACGCTTAACGAGAGACTGGTGGGCACCGTTTCCGCGCGAAATGCCGTTCTCGAGCACACATTTCATACGACGATATATCGCAGTGGTGGCGCAATACTACGACACAGACGTGAACAAGGAGTACGCGATACGTGGAAACAGTGCCATTTTGAAGTGCGTTGTTCCGTCGTTCGTCGCCGATTTCGTCAAGGTTCTGTCCTGGCATACCGATCAAGGAGAGGAATTCGTACCTGGAGACGATTACGGTACTTCCCGAAACGATTCGATCGTACGATTACCATTCGGCTTAAACGATCCATCGTCTTTCTCGCGAGCAGATCGCTCGCGTGCTCGCAGACGGGTAGCTTTCGATCGCGTGCACGACGCTCGCCAATAGAACTCGGTCCGAGTCTGGTCGCATCGAAGCAATTGTCATGCCGATGCGAGCCGCGAATCCATATAAAGTAGAACAATGGACCGAAAGCTCGGGTCGGTTACTCTCTGCTCGTATCATCGTTGCGCGTACGTACAGTGACCCGACAAAGTGTTGGCTAGCCTCTCTTTTTCAAATAAATTTACACGCTGAAATGATGTTCTCTATTTAATCGAATTCAAAACAAGTATTTGCCAGCACGTATACGAATAACTTCGTTATAGAGGGTATGACGATACTTTTTGACCCACTGTGTATACGAGCAGACGAGAATATCGTCGCTCGCCTCGTTAAGGTTGTTCCCAGCACGGTGCTTTTACCGGGGAGCGTAGTGCTCAAATAATTGGAGCACATCGTCGACATCGACGTCGACGTCGACGTCAGACGTTCTCTTCCTCTCTTCCTCTCTCATTCTCTTGCTCTCCCTTGTGTGTGTGTGTGTCTCTCGTTTAAGTGTGTTCGCACATGCGTGAAAACGTACGTGCACACGGACACGCACACGGAGAAGTCAAAGTGCACCGATCGTTTCTCGGCGTGTCGACGTGTTCTCCACCTGGATGTAAGCTCGTCTAAGCGCGCGACTGCGGCGTAAGATGCTACCACGCGAATCGATCTGCTCGGAGGGAGACGACGATACGTCACCGAAGAAGCTGTCGTCAACGTCGTGCGTCTCAACTGTGGTTCATAAAAATCGCGTCACAACGGGCACAGGGTTTCAGGAAACGATGGAATCGACGATTTTATCGATCATCGACGGAATTTCATCTCGTGGACGCGAATGACTTGTCGATCCAATTATAAACATGTCGCGTCGGTAGAATCACATGGCATGTCGGTTATTTTCATCGAATTCATTTTCGATATATCTGGAAAATCATTGACCACGAGAGTAAAACGTTGTCCTAGAATTGAAATGGAAACGACGTTATTTACACGTTCAAGATTAAAAGTAAATTGCAAGGCTGGCTCGCCTTTTGTCCCATAAAATTATCGTGCACGACTCGGGATCGCGCGATGCGTCGCGCGTCGCTTGGAGCGTTTTAGATTCTATTATCAACGTGTGACGTACCATTGTAGTGGTGCATCAGTATTATCAATCGGAAGTCAACAACGAGTACGTAATACGCGGCAACGCGGCCATTCTGAAGTGCAGCATACCCAGCTTCGTTGCGGAGTTCGTTCAAGTGATCGGCTGGCAGGACGACCAGGGAAACTCTTTTAACCCAGACGAGAAGAACGGTAGGGAGCCGGAGGGTGGTTTTAGAGGACGACGAGAGCAGGCAGCGAATCGTCGTATGCGTTAGTCAACGTCGTATGATGATATGATTCGCGAGATTCGTTTCGACTGCGGAGGGTTGCGCGCAAAGGAAATGTTTTCGCATCCGAAATAGACAGACCGATTCATCGAACCGTACCAGACGCTAATTACGTAACACTTCTCGGTGATTCCGTTCGAGGCTTCCGGGTGCAAGCCGCGCCCTTTCGAAAGAGTTTCGTCGGCGCTGCTCCTCCACTTAAAACACACATGCTCCATTGACAACCAACCAGAGTTTTAGTTGGTCATTTATTAAATCGAACAGTCGTTAATCCTTCCTTACGTGATTCAAACGTTCGCTTTTAATATTTTCGCAATGTACGCGACACGCGCATCCGGAATTTTTTGATGCTATCGCTTCCAAGAAGGTCGCGACAGCGTTGACAAATTACACGACGTTCATTGTGCACACGTGTTCCCTCTAGTCGTGACTCAATACTACGAAGCGGAGGTCGTGTCGGAATACGTGATTCGCGGAAATGCAGCCATCTTGAAGTGTACCATACCCAGCTTCGTAGCGGAATTCGTGTCGGTAGACTCCTGGGTGGGAAGCGACGGTTCGACCTTCAAGCCATCCAACGACTACGGTACTTCTACGGCATTCTTCGTCCCTGCCCTTTCTTCTGTCCTACTTCGTTTTCGACTCGTTTTTCCATTGGTCCCGATGTTCCCTCAGCTCCGAATCCCGAATCCCTCGGCCTGTCCCCTCAGGTTTTTTTTCTGCCGGTTAACCCCGTTCCCCGGCAAACTTGGTAAAAGTTCAAAGTGGCACGTGGTAACTATTCGTTTCCGGCGCGGTCCAGTCTGGCGGCAGTTGCACGGCGGCGGCAACGCGAGGGTTAACGAACCATCAACGCCGTGGCTCTCACGCCGGGATTATATGGCTCTCTTAAGAAAATAAACGAATTAGATTCCGATGCCGACGCGTCCGCTGTACTTGGCCGACTGTTGCTCGACGGAGTCGAACGCGGACCGTTCGCCCCAATTGACTATTCGTGGTTCGCGCGGAATCGCAAACCGTGATTCAGAGGCTTTCGGAATGGTTCGATTCGAATGTTTCTATTAGCGTTACTACGGTTTATACGATACAAATCGATTTTCTCAAAAGCCAACGACACGTATCGACGACCCGTTACGGCTTCGACCGAATAGACCCGCGTTCGATAGAGTTCTCGAGGAGATCGGGTCGACTCGATCTAGCAATTAGCCAGCGACCTGTTTTCCGTGCAGTCGTCACGCAGCCGTATCAACCGGAGATTCTCACGGAGTACGTGATCAGGGGCAACAGCGCGATCTTGAAATGCAGCATCCCGAGTTACATCGCCGAGTTCGTTACGGTCGAGGCGTGGATAAGGGAGGACGGAGAAGTCTATCTTCCGGAGGATCCTGCTGTCGGGCAGGGTACTAAGGGTTCAAGTTAATCGGGGTTAGACACGCCTTACGGTAAATTCGCTTGTCCGCCGGCGACACGCAAAGTCTATGGGAACTTTGCTGAGCTTTGCGATTAATCTGTTCCAACGAGCCTCTCGCGAACACCGTTCCATCGGGGGGATGCGTTTCGAGCTAATGCGAAACGGAACGATCGCAAAAGCAACGAACGTTTAGAAATTTCCTTTCAAACGTCACGCTTCGCGCCACGGTACGGGAAGGTGGAGCAAGCGGTCGTGGCACCCTGAGGCGTGTCGCTCGAGTTCTGTGAATTAACGCCATCCGACTAATCCCGAACGTTTGTGTGTGTGCGTGTTTGTGTAGCGCTTCTGCGTTGATCCACACAGTCTGTGCACCTAATCGTTTAACATGTGTGTCCTGGCGTGCCCGCGCGGGCAGTCGTTTCGCAGTTCTACGTGACCGAGGCCGAGAACGAGTACGTGATACGGGCGAACAGCGCGATCATGAAATGCAAAATACCGAGTTTCGTGTCCGAGTTCGTTCAGGTGGATCAATGGGTAGCCGACGACGGAACGGTTTACACAACCGGGAACGACTACGGTAGGCGGAGGCTGTGATCTCTCGCTCTGCGAGCTTCCGAAACAATGTTCTTCCGTTTTCTGCTCCCCCTCTTTCATTTCTCTATTTCCTTTCCCCCGGACGAACGAACTCTCGGGGGATCGAACGGAATTGGACGCGTCACGCGACACCCCTTGTCGCATTTTCTTCCCGAATGTTTCGTGTCACCGGTGCCTTCTGGGAAAATGCGCGTTGCAGTGGTCCAGCAGTTTTACGAGACGAGGGTCATCGACGAGTTCGTCTTGCGCGGCAACACGGCAACCTTGAAGTGCCTCGTACCCAGCTTTGTGGCGGATTTCGTAGACGTGATCGAGTGGTTGGCTGTCGAGGACGGGTCCATGTACTCCGCGAACAGCCAAGAAGAAAAGGGTACTCCTCTCGTCTCGATTAAAGCGCCGGGGGCGGGGGGGGGGGTGAGGGTGAAGGATATTTAGCGAGATCGCGATGAGCACGACTGTGACCCTTTCATTGTTAACGGAGCCTGTAGACGGATTCGTCACTTGTCAGGGGCCCTCGAAGTAGCTTTCAGAAACACTTTTGGCGAAAGTAATAAAGATTTTGCTCGAAAATCAAATCAGACCGTTACCTGTACGTTTCCGAGGTAAATCGACGAATGCTCGCGTTGATTGCCTCGTCATTCGATTCGAATTCTGTCCCGCGGCTTCACCGAGAACAGTTCCCATAACGCGGCGAACTCGATTTGCTGCCCGCGTTAAACTCCGCCAAACGAGTTCTGTCGTCGTTTTTAATGGAATTAATAAATTGAATTCGCCAGCGTGCTCATCCCTCGCGCTAGCAGCCGGCTCGCTGCGCGCGCTTTGACGTGCGCGACGAAGCGACGCGACGATCGCGTCGTCGGCGTCGGTCCTCGGGGTGCACAGGATGCGCAAACACGGGGAAGGAGAAGTAGCCTGATAGAGTGGGAGGCGAAATTTGGTTCATTTACGTGAAGTTTTCGCCCTTTCCGTCCGTTGATGTAAACAAGAACGGAGGCAGAGCGTGCGGCTGGCAGTGGCCTCGTTCCTCGCCGCGATCCACGGATCAGGTTAAGTCGGGAATTAATCGGGTACGCGAACGAATTAACGTTCTCCGCGAACAGGACGATCCAGTTTCGTTCGGTTGACCACCGTTCGAAGGCATCGCGCGGTAGGCGTTCTGGAATATAATTCGCGGACAGGTTGCGGGGAAATCCAAGTGTCCGATCGAATTGAATTAATTGGACAGTTTCCGTGGTCGTCGTAAACGAACCGATTTCACATTCCGTCGCAGCACGGTGCCGTTTCGTTCGCGATTAGAGACCACGAAGCCGGAGGTGGAAATATTTTCCGTCGCATATTTGTCGTTCAATCGTCGAGCAGCGAAGAAAAGTCGAACGGGGCGGGAGAATTGGGGCTGATGGTTGGCCTCGTTCGTGATTTCGGATTAGATTAAACCGGACTAATCAAACCGACGAGGAAATTGATGTCCGCTGGCTAGCCTAATTTCCATCGGCGCAAAGAGAGCGTCGCTGGCGCTGTACTCCCGTTCGCAGACGCGCACGGTTCATTGAAATTTTAATCGGCCGTATCAAAGGCCCGCGCTGCAAATCCGTCGACAAGCTGTCCTTGTATATCCTTTTTTTTTTTATCCTTTCTCTGTTCGCTTTTATTGCAGTGGTCGCCCAATACTTTGAAGTTCAGGTTTACGATCAATTCGCGATTCGCGGCAACGCGGCGATTTTCAAGTGTCAAGTACCCTCGTTCGTCGCCGACCACGTGGACGTTGTGGGATGGATCGATTCGAATGGTGGTAGTTACTTGGCCGATGGACAATCATACGGTACATCGATCAGCATGGAGCACGGGTAGAGATTGAGTTGCGCGAATCGTTTCTACTTTTGCGCCGCGAAACAGAGAGCCTGTGCGTTCGTTTTGCCGTCGCGAGGGCGTTCATTCTTGAATTCGTGCGCACCAGGATCCGTGAGTTTACGATCACGATAGAAGGACTTGTTCGTGCACATTTTAGATTCCAACATTTCGTGCATTCGTAGTAAACGCAAGACGAAAAGAAAATATAGCTCGTAGGATCGGCACGAATTTTCGAATGCGAGCTCGTTGGCAATAAACGATCGCGGCACGGATACGAGGCTGTGTGTAGTTGTGCGGCTTATGGTAAAACCGGAAACCGGTGTCTGGTTGCAGTTGTCGGGCAGCGGTATGCAGTGAACGTGATGGACGAACACGTCCTCCGGGGGAACGCCGCAATTATCAAGTGTCACATACCGAGCTTCGTCGCCGAATTCGTCGAGGTTGACTCTTGGATCGAAGACGAGACCACTGAAATATATCCTAACACCGATTACGGTACACGCACACGTGCACGTTTTCATTCGGAAAATTCAGAACGTTTCGCTCTTGTTTTTTGTTTTACACTTTGCGCGCCGGCGACAGCGTGTCGCGACGCTTTCCCCCGTAAACGACGAAACTCGCGGTCTCGCCAATCGGCTGGCGATTGGAAAGCGTTTCGAGGATATTCTCCGAAACGTTAACGGGATGTCCAGCGATTAGCGATATCCTCTACGAATGAAAACACGCAACAGGTACGATCGCCGTAGCGCAAGGTGTAAAAGGAACCTTGATTTGCCTCGCCTTTTACGGATAAATATTTCGTCGAAGATTCGACAGAGAGTCGAACGTTTGCTTTTTGGGACATTAGTCCACGTAATTTTAGACGGTGAATGTTTGAGCGCCCTGCTCGTGACGATCGCGGGGTCGGTGAAAACGGGCTATGGAAATGAAGAAAGACGGATGGGGAATGGGATGCAGGAAATTGCTAGGAAGAAAATATGGAGCAGGATATCGAAGCCCGATGAACGAAAAGGGTGGAGTTATGTTCGCGAAGTGGATAGCGTCGTCTTTCCAGAGAGTGTTCGTTCCATCGGCCTCCGCTCGTATCTCGATCGCGTTCTCGATGATCGACCGATGACGGAAATGTGTCTAACGCGCGATGAAATCCGTTCGAAAGCCCGGATGCCCCTCGTTTCGAAAAATAAAAAAAGTAGATGTCGAACTATTCTTGAACTGTTCGTACGACGTTGACTGCCGCTGCTCGCGCTGTCCCAGACTTCCCTCCTTTCCGTAACTCTTCGACAGTTCCACCAAACTCTTTCAAACTTTTCTTTCCCCGTGTGGTTGCTAACAAGTAAATGGTTGTTGCTTGTAGTCGTTGCTAACCGCATGTGTCGGACTCGTTCGTCTAGCACTAGTAATTTCATAACTAATCCGATCTCTAAAGGTATCTATAAACTAAACGTCGCGAAAAGGGTTAAAAGGATTAAAGGGATTAAAGGGAATACCGTGCGTCGCTTCTTACATTTCACGGGCATTCAACGAACAATACAAGCCCGGTGTTCCCTTGGCTGTTGCTCGACGAACGGGTCTGTATTGCCAAACGATTCGTCGAACGATGAAAGCGCGAGATAGATACAGAGTCCGTCGCTATTCAACGTTCAACGAACCTGGCCAAGGTAGTAGAAGGTAATAGAGCTGCATGCGGGCCAATGTATTAATCAAGACGGCATGCATTGTACTCGTCGACACACGGTTACGTGCCGACGCGGAGGACGAGTATCGTGCGGTCGTCGGGATAATTGAATATTTCTGATTGCCGGAGGCTATCGACGCGAAGCGTAAAATGTCGTCCTCTTCCATTAAGCTGTTCCAATACCGATACGATTGGAACGTTCCGTTTGATAAAGTCAATTATCCCGCGGTAGAAAGTTACACGTTGGAGATCAGGAACGGCGCCAACTAATCTGTGTGCTTTCCTTTGTGGCTTGTGGCCGCTTTGAACAGACGGGAAATACTTGGTGCTGCCTTCCGGAGAACTGCACATTCGCGACGTTGGACCCGAGGATGGATACAAAACCTATCAATGCCGCACCAAGCATAGGCTCACCGGAGAAACTAGACTGTCTGCTACCAAGGGACGTCTCGTCATTACCGGTAAGTGACAAGAGATCGATCACAAATCATCGCGATCGAAATCACGATTCTGATTCGTTTCGTTCGCCTGCTCGTCGCGGGGATACTTTTCGAAACGATGAACAACGAACGCGAACGTCCGCCGCGGACTTGTCTACTACGCGATTGCTTTTTACAAATAGAAATCAGAATCGTGGTTCGGAGTTCCGAACCTGGACGTCGTGGATCGTGCGCGGTCGAGACAGAAGTCACTTTTTTTGCAATAAAATTAAGCTTTGATTCCGTCGTCCGTGTTGTCTTCGTTCGCGAATGTCTTTTTAAACGAAATTGTTACGCTAGGTACACGAAATATTAAATTTCTATCGTACGTTCAACCGATTACCCTTTGATCGTCTACAGCGTCTCGTAAATCGTAAAGATCTGTCTGGGTTCGAAACTGTTAACCGAGGCAATTGATTTTCTGCGAAACGGAAAGCGTAATAATTCGATCGTTCGTTATCCAATCGATTTGGCTGTCAAGTTAGTGTCACCGTTAACGTATCGTGAAAAATCAATCGTCTTCGGACACGTAGTCACGTCGACATACGTGCAATCACTTGGACCAACGAGCTTGATCGCGTCAATAATTAGAAGACTCGTTCGCTCGGGCTGAAAGGCAAAGGAAGCAGACGAAAAAAAATAGAAGAAAAATATTACGGGTTAATTTGTTCGAAAGGATCGAGCTCGTTGGCAAACCTGAATGCTGGGACAGGGTACCCCTGCGGGCACGCGCCACCGCCCGCCGATAATTCGACTCTTGGCATGATCGGTTTCGGATGAATCAAAAAGATGTAACAAAAAGATGCAAAAAAAGAATTTCAAAACATGAAAAAGAAAAACATGAACATTCTTCCGACGCTTTGCGGCGCCCTCACGCGATCTCCGGGCTCTGTCCTTCGCTCTCGCGTGGTAAGTTCAACGTCACATGTAATATTTCACACACGAACGTCGCAGATTCAGACACCCGCGCGCGTGGAATAGATGTGATGCTCAATGCAGCTGTCAGCCTTTAACGTCGCCATCGTTCGTTCTCGACGAACGATATCTCATTTCGCGAGATCTCGGCAGCCTTCTATGAACTACTCTATCGCGACAAATCTGAGAGACGTACAGCTTCGTTGGGTACAGAACTATTCTACCGTCCGAGCTATCGGTCAACGATGGGTACGATAGCGATCGGCAGACCAAGCAGTCCTATCGAAACGAAGGCGATTCTATCGACTCGAGTCGCGTTCGCAAGACGCGCGATAGAATCGCGCGAATGGGATAACGATGGCCAGAGATACAGTAACGAGAATCACAGCGTCGACGAGGGGTCCGAGCAGGGTGCCCACGCGCCGCAGATGACTCTACAGTGACAAACAGTCTTTTCGTTGTGAAACAGAACCCGTGGGAAGCGTACGGCCAAAGTTTCCTTCCATGGACAACATAAACGGACTTTCGACGGAATCGAAAGGCAGTATACCGCTTCTGTGCCCTGCACAAGGATACCCGGTACCGGTCAATAGGTACGATATCTCTGATCACGATGCGCGGAATGAGCTTTCGCACGATCGAACGAAATGGAACCCAGCCCGAGTAGGCAACCAAGAGCAGTTCAGGGGAAGGTGGAAGGGTTTTAAGATATTTCCTCGCGGTACCATAACGCGATCCTCGAATTTTCGTCAGGAATTATTCCAAGTACTTTGAAAGAGGTGGCAGCTGAAACGGTTTCGTTTCCCTCAGGGGTTCCCGGTTCCTCGCGCGGTCAGAATATCACGCGAATCCTTGCTTGTGTATCCTTCAGAACCCGTGGGCAGCGTCCGTCCAAAGATTCCTTCGACGGACGACATACGTGGATTTAGGACGCCGGTCGACGGATCTCAGGCTTTGCTATGTCCTGCACAGGGGTTCCCCGTTCCCTCGAACAGGTAGAGAATCAGTTTGAAGAATAGAAAAGAAAACGCGAGAGATCGCTGGTATGCGTCGCGGTGACTGGAAACCGATCTTCCCGTTTGATTGCATAATCAGAGCCGGTTGGCAGCGTCAGGCCGAAATTCCCGACCATCGACGACTCCAGAAGTTTCCGAACGGTCCAGGATGGCTCGGTCACCCTCGGCTGCCCCGCTCAGGGGTTCCCTGTCTTGATGTTCAAGTAAGTTTAACCGCGACACGATCTCTGAGTCTTGTTTCGTTTTTTCGAAAATTTTCTTGGACGTTTGGTCGCAGAACCCGTGGGAAGCGTTCGGCCGAAATTTCCCACCTTGAGCAACATAAACGGTTTGGCGGTCGTTGCGAATGGAACGCTACCCCTTCTCTGTCCCGCGCAAGGATTTCCGGTTCCATATCATAGGTACAATCTCGAGTCAGAATTTATTAAAGATCGCTAAGCGAGATTTTGATTTTCATGCTTTGGAAAATGGGCCAGAGAGCGACAAATTAAGAGGACGATCGGAAATGTAAGTCAGCGACGTGCCGTAACGGTTAACTTTGATTTCGCGATCGTTCGAGTCCGTTCAGGGGTCCCCCATCCCTCGTCCAATTGGGCGCCTTGTTCCGGTCGCGTGAATGCTGTTTGATAACGTTCAGAGCCGGTGGGCAGCGTGAGACCAAAGTTCCCGACCATCGACGACACCCGTGGTTTCCGCACGATGAAAGACGGCTCGGTGACGTTAACGTGTTCCGCTCAAGGGTTCCCTGTCCCCGTGCACAAGTAAGTCGAAGCTCGGCGAAGCCTGCAAGCTGCCGAATCGTCACGCGGTAAAGTTTTTCATTCGACGACGATTCGCAGAGCCCGTGTCGAGCGCGCGACCCAAGCTCTCCGGTACGATCAACTTGATTGGACTCTCGACGAGGACGACCGGAAGTTTGCCGCTTTTCTGCCCTGCGCAAGGATTCCCGGTTCCGTCTTATAGGTAGGGCGCCTGTTGATGATCTCTTTCGAGTCGCGAGCCGCGATTACAGTTAAGGAACCAAAGTTGGAAGCTCGTCAGCTTCTACGCCGTTGCGGTCTGTTTCTCTTCGCTTCGTCGAGATGAAAGGACTTGGTAGGATAACTGCTGCTCCCAACACTGACAGAGACGGTGGATCAGTGGAGAATTTCAACGAAAAGTTCGTCACGCGTAGCCTCGGTATAATAAGCACGAGAAAAGATCGTTTCGTCGCGAGAACGCGATTCCTTCGATTCGTCGTGTTCTCCCCAATGGGCTCCCTGTCCCCAATCCTCCGTACACGGAATGCTGACGCGTTACTGCCGTTTCTTACGCGCTTCTTTCTCCTGGGACTTGTCGCAGAACCTGTGGGGAGTGTGCGGCCCAAGTTTCCAACGATGGACAATTCTCGCGGATTCGTCTCGTGCCTAGGAGAAACTCTGCCTTTGCTGTGCCCTGCTCAAGGATTTCCGGTTCCTTCGCATAGGTGGGAATTCACGCGGCAGTTCTATTTGTACTCGTATAACTGGAAACAGTTACGGACGAGGAGTTTCAGGCGTTGATTTGCTCGGGACCAGATTCGATCACCCTGTCCTGGCGTTCGGTGAAGCAAATAGATTCGATGATCGCGTTTGCATCGGTTTTCTCTCTTCCGTAGAGCCAGTGGCCAGCACGAAACCGAAATTCCCGATGACGGAAAACTCGCGTACATACACGGTTCGCTGCGATCTTCCGCTCACGCTGATGTGTCCGGCACAGGCTTTCCCCGTTCCAGCTTTCAGGTACAGAGAACACGGGATTCCTGATAACAGAGTCGAACGGTCAAACTTTACGCGCGTATCGATGCGTCGCTTGGTATCAAAGAATTCTCGTTACCTCTTTCTTGCTGTCTCCCGTAGAACCCGTCTCAAGCGCTCGGCCGAAATTCCCGTCGTTGGCCGACTCGCAGACGTTCAAAGTGACGCTCGGTGGTGCGATGACGTTGCTGTGCCCTGCCCAAGGGTTTCCCGTTCCATCCCACAGGTAACACACCTCTAACCTTCGACATCTCACGCGAATCACGTAACTTTTCCGTCAGAGCCAGCATCCAGCGCGCGACCCCAATTGTCTGGACTCAGCGATCTTCTAAGGTTCAGCGCGTCCTCGTTAAAGAGCGTCACCCTTCTATGCCCCGCTCAAGGATTTCCGGTTCCTTTTTATAGGTAGGCAGTGGAACATGTTACTCCCTAGAACCATACCAAGAAGCGTTCATTTGCGATAAAGGGGAGTCCCTATTCCAGCATATTCAAAGATTCTGTCTAGCTTCCTCCTTACTCACGACCTTCGGACCATCTCGCGTTCTGTTTTTAGAACCAGCCTCCAGTACCAAGCCACAGTTTCCATCCGTGAACGACGTCGGATTACGCGTAACGAAAGGCACAGGGTTTTCGTTGCTTTGTCCCGCTCAGGCGTTCCCAGTCGCCACGTTTAGGTAGGTCGATATATCCATCGTCTCGGGTGCTCTGCGTCGCGGAGAAAAATACTCGAGTCTCGGTTGTTCTCCCCTTCGCGGAGCTTCACCCTGTCCCAGTATATTAGGCACGTCGGCAGAAAGGAATCCGTGACTCTATACGGGGCTCGTCTTCTCGGAAATGAAAGCGAACGCGACGTTTGCGATTACTTTGGCCGCTCTTTTCGTCCACCTTATCGTTCGAGTTTAGGCGATCGTTCCTTCTGGCCCACTTTCATTTCTAGAGCCCGTCGGCTTCGCGAAGCCAAAGTTCTCGACGATCGACAAGAGCCGGACGTTCGAAGTTCCGGAAGCTGAGGGTCTCCCGTTACAGTGTCCCGCTCAGGCGTATCCTGTCCCAGTCTTCAAGTAAGTTCGCGAAGAAGGTGTACAGGGACCGTTTGCATCCCTCAACAATCCCCTTGACGAAGATAAATTCGTTTCCCGTGTGTGACGCAGAACCGGTGTCGAGCTCGAAACCTAAACTAACCGCCATGGACGTGAAATCCACGAATCCCCGTGCGATGCTCGGTACCATTACCACCCTGCTGTGTCCCGTTCAAGGATTTCCCGTGCCAGCATTCAGGTAATTCGTTTTTGGAATGCTTGGTTCGTCGCTCTGGGCCTCTCGTGGATCGATACTTTCGTTGGTGGGTACAGCACCGTTTCGTTTCTCGAATAAATCTGCGTTAGGGATACTTGAAATGGTATCGCTTCCGCGCACGCGGTTGTCTTCTTCCCTTAGAGCCCGTGACCAGCGTCAAGCCGAAGTTCCCCATGACGGAAAACTCGCGCACCTACACCTCGTTCATGGTGCGGCGCGATTGGCCTTTGACTTTGTCCTGTCCGGCGCAAGCGTTTCCAGTTCCAGCCTTCAGGTACTCGAAAAGTTGTATTTTGGTCCGTTAAATATTACGGCGCGTTGATGCATGGTTGAAGGAATCGCGTAAAGCATTAGGTGTACAAATAAAACGAGGTTTCGGAAGTCTTTCATTCGAGCAGGGTTACCCAGTCCCAGGTCCAGGGGATCGAATCGTTAGCTGAAAGTGATTAATTTGCTCGTCAGAACCGGTGTCCAGCGCGAAGCCAAAGTTCACGAACGCGGACATTAAAGTGGTGAGACCGACGCCAACCTCCAGCGCGGTGTCGATGACTTGCCCCGCTCAAGGGTTCCCTGTCCCCATCACGCGGTCAGTAGCAGCTTATCCGTCTTAATAGATTTTCCTGTTGTTCTCCAGAGCCTACCTCTAGCGTAAAGCCAAAACTACCGACCATTCGTAAAGTCGAATTTGTGGACGCGAGACTCAACGAGGCGATGAGTTTGACGTGTCCGGTGCAGGGTTACCCTGTTCCACTTTCGAGGTGAGACATTCAATCGCGCGCATGTACATTGGACACGTTCGGCGCGCGCAAAACCTGTGATCGATACAATTTCCCAATCCTGTACGGTGTGTCGATTTCGAATGACTTACGGTAGCCTTTCGCGGCCACCTGTCCATTAATTCTAATTTCTCTCTCGCTACCTCGCACCGCCGCTTTCCAGCGTCGGCCCGAATGAAACGTGATTCCCGGCAGCGCAATATTTTTCCCAGAACCTGTTGGATTCAAGTCGCCCATTTTCTCCACCGACAACAGCCTTAGTAAATACGCGAGACGCAGGGGCACGAGCGTGGTGCTCGCGTGCAGCGCTCAGGGATTCCCCGTGC
>NW_026534344.1:3712685-3797856 GCF_026225885.1 Hylaeus anthracinus | reverse complement strand
TGCTCGCGTGCAGCGCTCAGGGATTCCCCGTGCCAACGACCAGGTAAATCCGACGCGCGGGTTCCAAAGAGCGACGATCGAACGACGATACGATCGATTTCAGAGCCGATCGGAGCAAGGTCGCCTCGATTGACGACGGACGATCTGAGCCGGACGATCAGACGATCCGAGGATCAGCCCATCTCCATATTTTGTGCCGCGCAGGGAAGCCCTGTGCCCACCACTAGGTAAAGGATTCGTCGTATCGGTTATCGATTAAATCCCGCGTCAAAGTAAACCACCGATCCCGTCGGAATTAGTTAACGGTCGTTGTCGTTTCGGGAACTAACTACTCCTGTTCTCGTGTCCCGAGTGAACGGGAAGTTGCATTCCAGAATAATCGGGCGTGAAATGTTGTTTAGAGCCGGTGGGAAGCAAGGCGCCAGCCTTTGCCGGGGACGCCAAAATATCTCTGTTGGTACGAAGAGCAAACATGGACGTGAGTTTGCCGTGCAATGCCCAGGGCCATCCTTCTCCTGTGCATAGGTACGAAACCGATTGACTCGACTCGATCGAGCGTTTACAGTAGTTTCCGGGAGCGAAAGGGTACGGAATATCGGAACGTTGCGGATACTCGGTCGATTAAAAAGTTCGCAGGGGAACCCTGTCCGAGGGGCTACGGCAACGACGTCGATTAATTTTAACGGCATTCCGCGTGACTTCGTTATTCCCCTGCTTAGAGCCTGTGGGGATCAAAGCGCCCGCTTTTCTGGGAGACGTTAAATCGTTCTTCTTCCTCCGTGGAGAGGGGTCGGAAGCGAGCATGCCGTGCAATGCCCAGGGGCATCCTGTTCCCGTAACCAGGTACTAAATTACCCATTGAAAGGCATCGGTTACCGTGCAACTCGAATCATTGTCGCGCGGTTTGCTTCGCATTCTCCGACCGGCGAAGAGGTTCGTTCGAGTATGAACGATATCGAAACTAACAGCTCAGTTTTTACTTCAAAGAAGATCCCTATTCGCGGGACAATGATTCCCTTAAGTCTATTAAGCGGTGTCGGACGGGTGCGAATCTTGCCTCCTCGCGAGTATCGTGTTCGGTAATACGATACAGTTAGTCCGGTAGAACGGTCTCGTGGTTCGAG
Organism: Hylaeus anthracinus; assembly: GCF_026225885.1. Lineage (NCBI taxonomy): Eukaryota > Metazoa > Arthropoda > Insecta > Hymenoptera > Colletidae > Hylaeus > Hylaeus anthracinus. Next base: position 3,796,732 of record NW_026534344.1, on the reverse strand, counting down.
GGTGGACTTCATATCCCTGGTTCGTTAATCTTACGACAGAGCCGGTCTCCACGAAGAAGCCAAAGTTCTCGAGTGACGCGAAGAAGTCCTGGTACGATCGCGTCGTCGAGGAAGATCTCACCCTGTTCTGTCCCGCGCAGGGGTTCCCAGTTCCAACCTATAGGTATACAACCGCATTTTAATCGTTGGGCGTTAGTCAAAGAGCATCAGGTTCACAGCATGCCCCTGTTGTCTTTGTGTGATTCATTAGAGCCGGTCGGCAGCAAAGCGCCAACGTTGACGGGCAATTTAAAGGGTGGCTGGATGGAGAACAAAGGGGCTTCCAGTGTCGTCCTCTCTTGCCCTGCGCAAGGGTACCCTGTGCCTTCGTTTAGGTAACTGTTTTTTCCTCCCTCTCGAATTACCTCGAACTTTCTCTTCCTTCGTATTTCATTCTCGACGGTCGCGAATCCGAAGACGGTTGCCCGGCACGACACTTACCGCTGGTCCTTTGCCCCGTTAAAATGGACGCGATAGTATACCAAGTGGACCACATAAATTGTTTACCTCTATTATACATCTGTCCTTTGACAACAACAAAAATAACAGAGGTGGACAATTTATGTAATTAGACCGCCGTGGGTTAATCCCGATACGACGACTCGCGCGATCCGTTCGATCCTTTAAACGCGAAGACCTTCGTCGCAAGTTTGGTCGGAGTGGCACAGCATTGTTCTCCAATCGTTGGGAACTAAGCGGCACTTATCGGTCCAATTTGTTTCCATTACGTTGCCTTGGCCTTCTTTTTTGTTACCCTCGTCCCGTCGTTTGCCGGCATCCCCACTTCTGACGTCCAAAGTAGAACAATTAATTTCACCCCATTCGTCGCGTGTGTGTGCATTGTTAGAACCGGTCGGCAGCAAAGCACCGGCGTTCACGGGAGACGTGAAGGGCGTGTGGCTGGAAAAGGCAACGGGGACCAGCGGCGTGCTGCCGTGTCCGGCGCAAGGATATCCTGTCCCCTCCTATAGGTAAAAAGCCACAAGCGATAATTAAAAAGACGCATCGGTCGGGTACTTATCGACCGCAGAGAGAAAGCGTTCCAGATCTCCCTGGATTCGATTGTTCGTCGGTCGCTTTCTCCACCAAAGGCGCTTCGTTTCATTGCTCCGTTTGTAAATCGGGGGTCCTCTGTTCCATCGAAGAAATTACGTAACCGTAAGAACTGCGCGAATCGCGAGACATCATCTCGTTGACAGCTTTTGTTTTGCGTGTGATCAGAGCCAGTCGGGAGCAAAGCGCCAGCGTTGATGGGGATCGTTAAAGGGATAATATTGGAGGCCGGATCGACGTCCAGCGTCGTGGTATTTTGTCCAGCGCAGGGTTATCCCGTGCCCTCGTTTAGGTAAACGTACGATTCTTAGAGGAATGTAACTAAATACGACGATGCACCAATGTCGCTGCGATGCGTGTCCTAATCGATATGTTTCGCCACCGAATACCGTGACTAAAACAGTATCTGTCATTGTATTTCTTTTCCGGTCGTACTCTCACTTGGTCTGGCAACGAGGTGTCTACTAACATCTTAACGCTTTATCGTCGGTCGACACGCATGAATTTTAACCACAATCGAGACGATGTCGTTTATGAAATTTAAATTTACTACTACCGGCGATAAAGCGTAACAAAGTGTCTAACGTAATGTCGCACACGAATCTTGATCGCATGCCCACGCGAACTTCCGCAGAACCGATTGGAACGAAGGCTCCGGCATTCACGAGCGAGTTGAAAGGGGGTTGGCTGAAGAAGAGAGCCAAGTCCAGTGGCGCTTTGTCGTGCCCAGCCCAGGGACATCCTGTGCCCGCCTTTAGGTAAACATTCGTCGGTCGAGGCTTGCATCTGCCTACCCTGAATCGTTCTTAATCGTTATTCGAATAGAACCGGTCGGAAGCAAAGCGCCAGCGTTGACAGGTGACTTGAAGGGTGGCTGGAAAGAAAGGAGACGCGAGTCAACGGTCGTCTTGTTTTGTCCTGCTCAGGGTTATCCCGTGCCCAGTTTTAGGTAAACGTTCCTTGAATTTCAAGCGTGATTTTCCGTTTTCTTTTTGTGACCGTTAGAACCCATCGGTAGCAAAGCCCCTGCATTGATCGGCGAAATGAAACGCGGTTGGAAAGAACAGAGCACGCGTACCAGCGTGGTGATGACGTGTCCTGCTCAGGGATATCCTGTACCCAACTATAGGTAAAACGTTCGAAGTCGTTGCCTGACAAAGGGCACGTTTCTTTGCTCGATAGAACCGGTCGGTAGCAAAGCACCCTCGATTCTCGGCGAAAAGGGGAGCCTCATGGAGAGGCACACCGGTACGCACATCGTAATCCTCTGCCAAGGGCAGGCCTACCCTGTTCCAACGTTCAGGTAAACTCGCGAATCTCTTCTCTCGGTCGAAGCTCGCTCGCGGTAGACGTTTCACGCTGTTCATTTCTTTTTGTGACAAAGAACCGGTAGGAAGCAAGGCGCCCTCCGTTTCTGGCGACGCAAAACGATGGCAGAAGACCAAAATCTCGATGGGATTCGCGGTGCAGTGCCAAGCGCAGGGTCACCCGGTACCAGCGTTCAGGTACCCAAGACGACGACCGTTCTCCGTTATCGATCGTCTTTAGTTCATTTACCGCATCCAGCGAACGAATCTTCGCGTTCGGAGGAGCTCTGTTCCAACGACCCTTCGGCGTTCTTTTTGCCATTCGTCGAGAGCTCCTCCGAGCGAAACTGTGCGTAATCGTTACGTTCGCGTTGGTAGAACCATTGGGAGCGAAGGGACCGAAATTCTCGAGCGATGATCGCGTCAACTCGTTCGCGCGCGCCGCGGGACGTTCGTCGGCGCTACTTTGTCCCGCACAAGGGTTCCCAGTTCCGATGTTCAGGTAAATCACAGAGAATACGGTTCGTGTAGCTAGACTCACTCCTGTATCGCGTTTTTTCGACATAGAACCGGTGGGATCCAAGGCGCCCGCTTTTCAGAGCGACGCGAAAAGCGTCAGCTACGTCAGAGCCGCGAGTACCTCGGTCGCGATCACGTGTTCCGCTCAGGCGTCGCCACCCCCGACTCACAGGTAACGTAGCCTTCGCGGACAAAAATCGGTTGAAAAGGATACAGTGGCGGTGGCGCTCTCTACTCGCAGGGCAAGTACGCGGTGCTCGGAAACACGTATTACAATAACAGCTTGCATCTTGTGAATGTCAGAGCCGGCGGGTCAGGTGTCTCCAAAGTTCCCGAAGTCTGCGAAAAGCAATACCTTCGACGTGGCGAACGAAGCCGAAATCAGCTTGCTCTGCGATGCCCAGGCGTTCCCTGCTCCCTCGTTTAGGTCAGTGAACGTTCATCGATGTTCGTCGATACGTGAATTACATTTCATTTGGCGATTCTGTAGAGCCTGTGAACGGTGCCAAGCCTAGAGTCGCGTCCACTGCCAAGTACGACGTTCTCGCCAGCCATTTCGGAACTCCTGTAACGATGCTTTGCCCGGCGCAGGGGCACCCTCTTCCAGCTTTTAGGTACATATTTATCGTCCATCTTTCTCGAAGACAGGGTACATTCGAGTTGTCGTTTCTCTATCCAGAGCCGGTCAGTGGCGCGGCACCCAAAGTACCACCCACGGCTAAAATAACAGTGTTCTCGCTACCGTCGCAAAAAGCCATGGCCATGCTGTGTCAAGCTCAAGCGCATCCATTGCCGATCTTCAGGTACGCTTGGACGAGCAACTGAAAAGGGCCTTCCGACGCATCCCGCGATTATCTTCGGTGTCGTTCCTTTGACTTCAGCCCGATGTACCGTACACCTGGAACGGTTTCACTTGCTTGGCCGAGTTAAACTTGTCGTTCCGCACGCAATGACCGAGATCGCGAGAGTCACGCGAAGATATCGATCGGTAGATCAGCGCGTGAATCTTTTCTCGTTTTCTAGAACCGGTAGGTGGTAGTCCTCCTCGATTGCCGCCTCGATCGAAACTCGACGGATTGGCTACTGTCCAGGGCCAAGCTTCGACGTTGCTCTGCGAGGCTCAGGCCAGTCCTCCGCCTCAAAACAGGTGAGCAACGTACGATAGCGTCGCGACGCGTTTCCTATTACGCCTTATCAGATTCCGTCGGTCTTTATCTTCGCTGCTTTCTTCTCGGAAACGAGCCTCGTACACTCGTCGACCTTCGCGATATTAAACACCAGTTTCCAACTCGCGAATCGACGACGCGTTCGACAACGACGACAAAACGTTTCCCCATCCTGGCATTTTACGGTATTGCAGAGCCACGGGGTAGCGTACGTCCAAACGTGCGGGACAAGGATGTCAATGGTCTGAAGAGGGACGTTCTAGTTGATCTAATGGTGGGCCTACCGTGTCCTGTTCAAGGTTTCCCGGCGCCCATGTTCAGGTACGGGATAGTACGATAGAGAAACAAAGGGGTCGATGGTTGCCTCGGGCGGTGGCGATCCTGATGGAGTATTCGGTCGTTTTCCGGATCGTTTCCTCCTCGAATATCACGAGCCACGCGTGGCGGTTTCCTCGGGGTACTGTTCACAGAACCGACGGGTAACGTCCCGCCGCGCATCGCCGGTGAACGTTACGAGGGTGGGAAACTCGTCGACGTTCGAAGGACGATGGTGGTGGCCCTGGATTGCTCGACTCAGGGATTTCCTGTCCCAGTGACAAGGTACACTCGCGACCTAACGAACCCGCTTGTTCTCGAGACGCAACGATCGCGTTTCAGAGGGTACGACCAAGATAGGACCGCGGTCGTCGGGCAAGAAATTCGAAAGGGAGGTGGTTTTGGCTGCTAGAGGTCGGGATGTCGCGTTGAATCACGCGCTCCAAGCATTCCCGGTGCCCCTGACAAGGTAGACACCCCTTCGTTCACCCGTCGTTCCTCGGTACCCTCGTTGTCGTCGTCGTCGTCGTCGATGAGTCGAATCAGTTGATATCTTTACGTTCCGATGGACCGATTGATCGAGGAGGCTCGAACTTTTTCTCAGGTAAGTAAATCGCATGCGATGTTTTGGCGTGATCGACTCGGAATGCTGACCAACAGGAAGGACGACGAGGTACGTAATTCCGTATTTGATTTTCCGTGGCGAGGGGGTCCCACACGAGCAACGATCGTAGTTCTATTACTCGCGACCTTTCATCTCGTATCAGCCGCATGAAAATACTCAGTCTGCTGAAAAGCTGCGCGCTAGGAACCCCTTCGTCGCGTAGAAACCTTTGCAACGATCGATAAATTAACAAAACCGACTCTAATTAACGATAACTTCTAAAACAAAAAAAAAAAGAAAAGATAAAATGGAAAATACGAGTTCGATATTCTGGGCAATAAATGGTATCCTTCCAGAACCGTCCGGTCGTACTGCCCCAAAAGGGACTGGAGACGGCCTTAATAAGTACCGCGGGGTAGAGGGCGAGTCTCTGGCGCTGGCGTGTGCGGCACAAGGCTTTCCTGCCCCGATCTTTAGGTACACAAAAGTTCCGTATAGCTTCTCTCTTTTTTTTCTTTTGTTTGGTCGTTTGTCTTGCTCCGCAGAGCACGGATCCTATTTTCGAAGCGTTCCATCCTTACCCTCTACCCCGAATCGGGTGGCGGTACCGCAAAATCCGACAAGTTGGACGTTTGACAAAGGCGAACAGACGAGAAAAATGAAAGGCGAACGGGAACAAACGTAAAATAAATTACCAAATGTACGAATACAGCGGAAACGAGGTGACAGGGTGGCCCCTGTCGAAAAATGTGAGCGGAGAAACGAAGATCCCCGACGCCCGCTGCTCTCGTCAACGATCCATAAAAACGGCAGGAGGGTGTAGACAATCGAAGAACGACGAATTAGGTCGAATTTTTTTATTGTAATTTGGTCTCGTCAGTCGTCTTCTCGATTTAAGCGCGATTCAACGTTGATCTCTAGAGATAACAAATCGTTACGGGTTGAAAGAACGGGCAAGAGAGCAAACAAACGATTCGTAGAGTTGAGAAGCGACAGGAAAGTGTCTATTCCGTATCCGGGGCCAATCGAACGTGTTGGTTTTCAGTGCCAACTGGAGATAGGTGACCGAAGCGCGACTCCGAAAAGGATGCGGGCCCTCTTCTCCTTCGGTAGCCTCGGTGCTGATCCGGGTGGTCCGAGAGGGTGTCACCCGATCAATGGGGTGAACAATGTTGCCCTGCACCTGCACACCTCCGATAAGTCCCACGATATCTGGCTGGTAAGTCCTCGCCGCCTTCGTGTCTTCGTTCATCCGTTCGCGTTTTTCACTCTCCCCGTATACCTTCTGTTTCTTTCACTCGCCAGAAATATTCGTGATTCGTGTACGTCGCGTCGTCCAGCCGCTGCACCATCGTCGCCCCTATCGCTCATTCACCAACGTCCGTTCCACGGTACCATTCGGTTCCCGACTTTCATCTAAATGGCAACGTTTGCGGGACCGTTCGTTACATGTACGTCGCACACAATAGGAAAAAAGTGTGCGAAAGTTTGTTTTCATTTCCACGCGAACATCCTTAACGTCAGTCTACCGTCTTCGAGTAACGTTTTCTTAAGTTCGTTAGTTCGTTTCATTCCGATAAGTTTTCTTGGTCTCAGCGATCGACCTCGGTAACAACGGCGGGTATGACACCTGACCGTGAATCCGAGCAACGAGTTTGATCGATATCCAACTCGTTACGGTTATCTGGAATCGCTCGGGGAGGTGTCGCGCAGCCCGCGTCTCGCGGAAGCGACGCTCGTCGTTGTACGCGTGCTCGGGTGCGGTGCTTTTCTTGCGAATTTTTTCTTTTCGGTCGTGACGAAGTTGCCGCTGCCAGCCTCCTCTTCTCCCTCCTCCTCCCTGCTCTGCTTTTACGACCGCTGTACGTTCCAGCTGCGCTGAAACTCTCCTTCTTTCTGATTAAGTCTGCGAGACACGCGCTAATGAGCCGACAGTAGAGACAGAAGCCCGCGACCAGAGACGCCCAAAGCCCTGCACATACGTTAGGGTGATCCTTCTTTCAATTTATTACGTTTCGACTCGTGAAATCGTTAAAATTTTAATAACGCAACCCAGTGCCGCAAGGATCACCCTAATACATATATACGAAAGAAGGAAACGAAACCAATGTGGGAAACGAAGCGAATAGAAACCGATCTAGGTTGACGTGTCCTCGTTTTTCGCGAGCGGAACGGATCGAATGGCTCGCATCGAGCGAGAAAGACATTTCTATTGGCTTCGTTTCGCGCGAGCTTTTCATTTTCCACTGGGATCGATTCGGTACGAAGCCGTCTTCGTTCCGGCGTCCGACTCGCAAAACAATTCTTTTCATCCTGTCGTTTCAGATGGTACAAATTCATCGAAGGCTCGTCCCGTCGTCAACCGGTCCAGCTGAACGATCGCGTTCGCCAGGTTAGCGGAACCCTGATCATCCGCGAGGCTCGCGTCGAGGACTCCGGAAAGTATCTTTGCATCGTGAACAACTCCGTCGGCGGCGAGAGCGTGGAAACCGTCCTAACGGTGACAGCCCCATTGTCCGCGGAAATCGAGCCTAGCACCCAGACCATCGACTTCGGTAGACCGGCCACCTTCACCTGCAACGTTCGAGGAAACCCCATTAAAACGATCTCTTGGCTGAAGGATGGCAAGCCCCTTGGACTGGAGGAACCCGTGCTCAGGATCGAGAGCGTCAAGAAGGAAGACAAGGGAATGTATCAGTGCTTCGTCAGGAACGACCAGGAAAGCGCCCAAGCAACGGCTGAACTCAAACTCGGCGGCAGATGTAAGTTGAACAACTCGAGAACAGTCGTGGCCTCCGGCTTTTCAGAGTAGGGACCTAATTAATTAAGATGAAACGTTTCCACACCCACAGTCGAACCCCCGCAAATTCGTCAGGCCTTCGCCGAGGAGACTCTTCAACCCGGACCGAGCATGTTCTTGAAGTGTGTAGCCAGTGGAAATCCGACTCCTGAGATCACCTGGGAACTCGATGGTAAACGGCTATCCAACACCGAAAGACTTCAAGTAGGACAGTACGTTACGGTGAACGGCGACGTGGTTTCTCACCTGAACATCTCCAGCATTCATACCAACGACGGTGGACTCTACAAATGTATCGCCGCGTCGAAGGTAAGAAAGTCGCATACGCTGTCAGCTTTTATTTTTTGCTTGGACGTAATAAAGAAACGGGAACGCACGCAACAAACGACGTTTTTTCGATGATTACAGGTTGGATCCGCGGAACACTCGGCTCGTCTCAACGTTTACGGTCTGCCATTCATCCGCCACATGGACAAAAAGGCTATCGTCGCTGGCGAGACTCTTCGCGTGACCTGTCCCGTCGCCGGATATCCGATCGAAAGCATCGTATGGGAACGCGATACGAGAGTTCTGCCGATCAACAGGAAACAGAAGGTCTTTCCCAATGGCACTCTTATCATCGAGAACGTCGAGAGAATGAGCGACCAGGCTACGTACACCTGTGTGGCACGCAACGCGCAAGGCTACAGCGCGAGAGGAACGCTCGAAGTCCAAGTTATGGGTAAGCGAGAAGATTTTTTACTCGATCCCTCTTTCGAGAAACTTCGGCGATTTATCCAACGTTTTCGATCGAATTTGACAGAATTGTGGAACGATTGATAAATAAGGGACACATACTTTTTTCAACTACTCTTTTTAATTAAAGTCGATAAAATCGAGTCCCGTTACGATAACGGTATACGTAATTTTTGTCCATCGTAAAGAATCATTTCGAAAGTAAATTTTTCTGAAAAAAATTGTCGATTTTCAGTGCGGATCGAACACTTTTTCCATCGAATTATAGCTCGTTACGGAGATATTCCTTTTCAAAGAAACGCGGATTATTCGGCGCGAAACGTATCGGCAACGGAATTCTGTGCGTAAAACATTATTTACAGGTATTCAGCGATTGGCGTTCAACGTTCTATCGCAGATATAACGATTCTTTCAGCAAAACTTGGCTACTTTCGACGGTGTCGATAGGTTACATCGACGGTTAGATCCTGTCGAATGCGAGTCTCGCGAATCGTACGTAAACACGTGTACTCGGTAAATCGGATCTTGAGAATCCGCGAATGCGAAACGGACACGGACGCGGACACGCACACGGATGACGACCCCGTTGCAGATTTCACGAACAGTTGATCGCAATTGCGTGATAACGTCTCGAAAAAAATGAGGCACGAGCGCTTCCGTTTGGAACGTTGGAAGTTGGTATGGCGGTGGCCGACGATCGACCGTAAGAAATCTGGTGCATTATTGTCAGAATTGTTCTCTCTTCGCGCGTCCACCACTCGTAGCAACCGCTGCACGACGGAGTACCGTGTCTCTGTACATAAATATTACCAGCCTATGGGTTGGCTGCGTACCTTTTTTATCGCGTAGTCAAATTCTTATTTATCGTAATTCAATTACAATTACGAAATCGACGCAGCCAGCCTATCGACGACTACAGGACCACGCGACGTTACGACACGTTCATGTTCACGTACATACATACGTTAGAGATGAGTTTGCCGAGTCATCGACTATTTCCGCGGAGATCAATGGAGATCAATGTTTTTTTTCCCTTTTTTTTCCCTTTCGTTTCTTTTTTTAAGAGAGCGTTGTCGTTATCTATATCGTTAAGCTCATCTCTAACACACATACGCTCGCGACCCGTCATCATACGTCCATACATCGATCCTCCACCCTCAGTGCCGCCCACGATACAGCAGTTCTCGTTCACGAAGCTACCCATGAACGCCGGAGAGTTCGCTAATCTGCAGTGTATCGTACCGACCGGTGACCTGCCTTTGAACATACGTTGGAGCTATCCCGGAGAAGAGATGGGCGGTTCGTCCGGCGTACTTGCGAAGAAGGTCGCGGATCGCGTTAGCATGCTCATGATCTCGATCATCACCGCGAGACACGCGGGGGAGTACGTTTGCACCGCTGAAAACGCGGCTGGAACGGCGTCCCACTCGACCACGCTCACCGTCAATGGTTCGGGACTATGCTCCGTTCCTACGGAATACACAACTTTTTCTTTATTCGTTTTGCTTTCTATTTTTCGTTTCGTTACGTTTCTGCACAATCCCGACAAAGAGCACAGTAGCGATCCCTCTCGTGTCCTAACCTGAACGTTCCCCAACGAGAATTCCAACGTTTCCGTCAACGTTCGAGTCGTTCGCACGAGATATTTCGAGTTGCGAACCGTGCACGTTAGAAGGGACGATAACGCGGCGCTATGAGAAACACAAGGACTCGATTCTAACGTACGATGACTACAGTCGGCCCGCAGCTTCTACCGATCGCTTTCAATGCCGAGGTCGCCAACTCGGGAGACTCCGTGTCCGTGCCTTGTTCGATCTTGAAGGGCGACATGCCCATGGATATATCGTGGGCATTCAACGGCGTGCCGATCGACACGTCGAAAGACGCTAGTATCACGATTACGAGAATCAGCAAACACCTGAGCACCCTTAGCATCGACGGCGTATCTGCGAGACACGCCGGTGATTACGCCTGCTCCGCATCGAATATCGCCGGTTCCGTCAGTCGATCAGCAATCTTAACGGTGAACGGTACGATTCCCTCTTCGATCTCCATCGCTCCTCTTCACATGTACAATTCCTTCATCATCGCGAATTATCCCTGACACTTCCCAGCCCCACGATTTCCAAGAAACGTTTCTTCCTCTGTCGCGGGTTTCGTATGCAAAGATTATCGGCACCGGGAGTTCCGACTTTAGAATCTAGTTAAATTGCCGTTGGTTAGTATGCGGCATCGGTGATCTTTGCTCGTGGAAATCCTACACGAGCCGCATCTTCGTCGCCATACCAACCCCATCGTTGCTCACTCGCAGGACCGTGTAGAATAGCCAAGATCGGTAGAAGCGTCGTTCGCGACTCGACGCCCTTTCCTTTTCGTCTCGACTCTTCTAGTCGTTGTTTCCAGTCGCCCCTCAAATACTACCCTTCACTTTCGGGGACGAGCCCGCCAGCTGGGCCGAACTTATCTCCGTGACTTGCACCGTGACCAAAGGCGATCAGCCTCTCGAGATATCGTGGGCCTTTAACGGGACCCCGATCGACAGCCGCCATGGATCCGATGTCGTCATCGCGAGCACTAACAAGAAAAATAGCGTTCTGACTATCGAGTCGGTCGCGGCAAGACACGCCGGGGATTATACTTGTTCCGCGTCGAATCGTGCCGGCGCCACGACGCATTCGGCTCAGCTAACCGTAAACGGTACATACGTAGAGATATCTAGTTGTTTCCTCGTTTAACCGTCATCTTTGCCTATCGCGATTCCTCTTATCACAGTAGCGATCTTTAACTTCTATTCCTGGCCCATACTCATCTCTCTCGATGGTCCTCCAAGATCAGTTTCCTCGTCTCCCTTGCCTTCGTCCGACTCGCGAAGAACCGAGATCCTTTCGTACGATCGACGCTCGGATCTGTGAGCACGCGTGGCTGCGATCGGAGGTTCTCGTCCGAAAGAATACACCAGATTCTCGATACCGATCGAATCAATCCTTTCTCGATCGATTCCCCTTCGTTCTTTCTCACGTCGCATCCTTTGGTACGTGCGTCGATCGCGCAGTCGCGCCACAGATCCTCCAGTTCTCTTTCGGCGACGATCCCCTCAACTCCGGCGAGATGCTGTCGGTTTCTTGCACGATCGTCAAGGGCGACTTCCCCGTGGTCTTGACATGGACGTTCGACGACACCCCGATAGACTCGAGCAGACCGGACGTTAATATCATAACTAATAAGAGGGTCAGCTTCTTGAGCATCGACAGCGTGGTGGCGAGGCACGCCGGAAGATACAAGTGCATCGCGACCAATGCCGCTGGATCTGACAGTCACACCGCCGTACTCTCGGTCAACGGTACCCCCCTCGTACACGAATTTATTACTTTGCGATTGTACCGCGGTTTGTTAAAAGAAAAAAAAAAAACAAAAAACGTACCGACGGTCTTGAATGAGATTCTGATTTGTAGACGACTGACAGCCTCGGAAGATCGGTCGGTGCGTTTTTCGATCGCTTTGTCTAATTTCAGTATTCTCTCTCGTAACTTCTTGTTTTTCGCAGTAATCTTCATAGTGTATAATCTTTATCGAAAGCTACTGCCGTCGTCGTGCCGATGATCGAACGCGAGCGCGATTGTCGATCCGTGCGTACAAACGAAAGGTAAGATTATCGTCAGCGACGACGGCAGGTAAGGACACGGTCCATCTCGCGGATGCAGCGAGACGATGGACCGTGTTTCTTCTTCACATGTTCCGTATTGCTTTTTCTTTACAGTTTTTTGATAACGTTCTTTTACGTCCCCTCTATCCCTGATCCCGTAAGCAGCCGATTTTTTTTTTTATTTATTCCATGGTCACTCGATTCCCCGCCATCCGACAGCTCCAGGCGCGTCGTTCGCGTAGCAAACGGTGCGAAACCGCCCCTCCTCTTCGGTATCGTAAACGGATAGGTAGATCCGCAATGGCGAGACGCGAAGGAAAAAATAGAGGTCATGATTGACGTCGGAACCTGTGAGTTTTTTTTCGCTGAACACGCGCGAAGGGTTCGCAAGATATGCACCGAAGGCGACGTTCGGGAGACTCGTCTCCATGGGTCCACGCGCGAGATTCAAAGCTGTTTTCGATCTTGCAGTCGCGCCGCAATTGGCGCCTTTCGCGTTCGGTGACGAGGCCGCCAACGCGGGAGAGATGGCCACCGTTCAGTGCGCCGTGATCAAAGGCGACTTGCCGTTGAGGATCGTGTGGTCGCTGAACGGTAGGCCTATCGATGTTGGACGCGTGTCCGGCGACCACAGTTACGACACTCCTGACATCGTTGTGACCAGAGGTAGTAAACGGATCAGCACCCTGACGATAGACTCGGTAGCCGCAAGACACGCGGGCGAGTATAAGTGCACCGCGACCAACGCAGCAGGATCCGCTGCTCACACGTCGGTTCTTTCAGTGAACGGTACGCTTTGGTTAGCTTGGAACGATCGGGTGGTTGGTCGACCGTGTAAAACAGCGGGGGTATGCGACGATTCGCGCCACTGAGGGTGAAGGTGTAACGCGTCCAACGACTATTTCGTTTTCTCAGATACCACTCCCGAGTCCCGAGTAGCGGAACTTTCTTTAGGTGTCTGACATCCGACGATACATCCCCGTCCAATAGTCGCGTGCACGCGGTCCCCGTTTAACGTCGTATCGACACGTGTCGTGCTATCCATGGCGTTCTTGTCACGTCGACAGTACCGCCGCGCATCGCTCCATTCGAAATGGCCGATAGGGCTGTGAACTGGGGCGATTCCGTATCGGCTGTCTGCACCGTAGTCAACGGGGATACCCCTCTCGAGATCAGCTGGGCTCTGAACGAAATGCCTATCGACGGGACTCACCGGATATCCGTGACTACCACCAAAAGGAACAGTCTACTGTCCATAGACTCGGCCAGTCCTAGTCACGCGGGCACGTACACTTGCGTTGCTTCGAACGCAGCCGGCGCAACCAGCTATTCGACGGCGTTGACAGTCAACGGTACCTACTGTAGACACCCTAAACGAACACAAACACCCGTACGCCACTCCTTCGTCGGTTCCTTCGCTCAGCCTCGATCCCATCCTTCGTCTTCGCGATCAACGAAAGGTGTCGGAGTAACTCGTAGGACTCGTCTTGCCGTTTATTCGCGAGGAGACAAAACTGGTGATGTAATCGTTTGCAGTCGCGCCGCAGATAGCTCCGTTTGTGATCGCCGAGGAGCCAGCAAATTGGGGCGACTCGATTTCCGTGGTGTGTGCTATTCTCAAGGGCGACTTGCCGATCGAGATCAGCTGGGCGTTGAACGGCGAGCCGATCGGCCGTGATCGTTCGGACATAAACATCCTGGCAACCACGCGAAAGAATAGCATCCTCAGCATCGAATCCGTGGCCGCGAGACACGCGGGAGAGTACACGTGCTCGGCTTCCAACAAGGCTGGAGCGACCAGTCACTCGGCTACACTGGCCGTAAACGGTACTTTTGTTCAACAAAGACGTCCTCCGACATTTCCCTTTCGCATCCTTTGTATCTCGTCATTGTCTTCCCATTGCCTCCAGTCGGTGGTTTGGATTCGGAGTGCGAGCGTTCGATTTCCCGATAGTTCGGGCCTGGAATTTTCGTCAGTTCTCCATCGGGTGTCGTAGCGCCTCGATTTATCGCGAGATGCGTCGCTGCATCGTCAAAGGTCACGGTAGAGGGGTATAAGTTGGACAATGACGGATTCTTTGTTCGTCTTAGTTGCTCCCGAGATAGCTCCGTTCGTGATCAGCGAGAAGCCGGCAAACTGGGGAGACACGGTTACCGCAACCTGCACGATGTTGAAGGGTGATTCTCCGATTCAGATCGAGTGGGCTCTCAACGGCGAACCGATTTCCCACGATTATCCCGATATATCGATCGCGACCAGCAGACGTGTCAGTTTGCTGACGATAGACGCCGTGACGGCGAGTCACGCCGGGGATTATACCTGTGTGGCTAGCAACGCCGCTGGTGGAACGAGTTTCACCGCGACATTGGCCGTGAATGGTACAATACGTGTTCCTTGTTCCCCTCGGTTTGCTTTATTTTCTCGATGCATGCGCGACCCTCGGCTAGACAGTTTTCCGTCATATCCTGTTCGTGTCACCAACGTCAACGACATCCTCCCCGATCCCTTCGTTTCGTTGCGACAACGCCGCGATCCTCGATCGGACGTATTCGTCAGGTAAATTCGTTTAAAATTCACGATCGGCCGCGAAGGATGTTGCTCGCCTCGTTCTCAGCTTCGAATGAAACATCTTCGTTGTCGTGCTGACCGCAGTTGCACCGGAAATCGTACCATTCGATATCGGAGAGGGACCAGCGAATTGGGGGGACACCGTCACCGCGACGTGCACGGTATTGAAAGGGGATCACCCCATTCAAATCGAATGGGCTCTCAACGGCGAACCAATTTCTCGCAATCATTACGACATATCGATCATAAATACCAGCAAGCGCGTCAGCCTGCTGACGATCGACGGTGTGACGGGGAGACACGCGGGAGAGTATACGTGCTCCGTCAGCAACGCAGCCGGCGGGACGAGTTATTCCGCATCTCTCGCCGTTAATGGTACAACGATTTCCTGTATTCTCGTTCCCTTAGAGCCTTCTATACGTTTCTTTCTCTGTCATGCATGCGCGCAGCAGTTTGTCATCCTGGAGGCTCCTTCCGATCCTGTACCATCGAAGCGGAGAAAGAGCTACGCGTTCGTCTGTTCGGGTTGCAATTATCCCGACCTTGCGCCGTTTCGAAATATCGAACCGACGACTTTCGCGTGGTCGTGGTGCTTCGAGCTCAATCTACGCACCTATTAGTTAGTTCGATCGAATGTTAAACGCAGGTTCACTGTCCTTGTAGTTATGCCGCACATAGGGCCATTCTCGATCAGTGACGGACCGGCTAACTCGGGCGACATGGTTTCGGCGACCTGTTCCATTATGAAAGGTGACTTTCCGGTAGAGATCGTGTGGAAGTTTAACGGTAGAACGATAGGTTTCAACGATCAGGACGTAACGATCACGAGGATCAATATGCGTATGAGCGCGCTGAGCATCGAGTCTGTGGCAGCGAGACACGCGGGCGAGTATAGTTGCGTCGCGACGAACAGAGCTGGAAACGTCAGCCACTCGACGACTCTGGCCGTCAACGGTACCTATCTCAACAAGCACGCTTGCACGTCAAACAAATTCTGCACAAGCATAGCCTTAACTAAAACAAAAAGAAATGCAACCCCAAGATTGCCATTCCTCGTATCTCTCGACGAATTCTATGCCTCTGCACCGTTGAAATTCCTCTTCCCGAAGAGCCCAGCCTCCCTTTCCATACGAAAAGACGAGAATCCGAGAAAAGTGGCGAGCCGACGAGAGGTGTACCCGGTATTCGAACGCGGCACCCGTGCAGCGACGCGACTCCGTTTCTTTGACGCGCGACGCGCTCTAGCTAGTTTTCTCACAGTTTCACCGCAGATCTTTCCATTCACGTTCGGCGACGAACCGGTCAACTCGGGCGAAGCGATCTCGGCGACCTGCTCGATCCTGAAGGGAGACTTTCCGATGGACATATCGTGGGCGTTCAACGGCGTGCCGATAGACGCCGAGAGCACGGATCAGTACTCTATCACGAAGAGCAAGCGGTTGAGCGTGTTGGCGATCGATGCCGTAGCCGCCAGACACGCGGGAGAGTACACTTGCACAGCATCGAACAAAGCTGGAGCCTCGAGCCACGCGGCGGCGTTAGCCGTGAACGGTAATACGCACGCATGTGTGTAGACGTTGGCGCACGTCTGTTGGGTTTCTCGTAGCCGTCTCGGGAAAGGCCTCCTTTTCTCTCATTCCTCTCTTGCATCATCCACCGCTATTCAATATTCATACCTGTCCCGTTCTGTCGTGTCGACACCCGGGGGACGCGTGGAACGTTCTGAGAGCGAGCTTCTGATCTCCAATTAACAACGAGGATATGCACCTGACCGAGATTGGTTCGGTTGATTCTCCAGCGGAATCATTCGCCATTCCTGTGGTCGCTAATTAGGTTAATGAGGACGGGCGACGGATTCTCGATCGGTCGTCGTTTCATCGATTTATCGTACACGATTTCAGTCGCGCCGCAAATCGCGCCGTTCTCAATCAGCGACGAACCCGCGAATTGGGGCGAGGCAGTTTCGGCGGTCTGCACGATCGTGAAGGGTGACCTGCCCATCGACGTGTCGTGGGCTCTGAACGGGGAGCCCATCACCGGCGAGAATCACGGCGATATCTCGATCTCGAGCACCGGGAAACGGGTCAGAGTGATGACCATCGAAGCCGTGAGCGCCAGGCATGCCGGAGAGTACACTTGCACAGCCTCGAATGCAGCTGGAGCGACGAGCTATTCGTCCATCTTGGCCGTCAACGGTACAGACATGCACGAGTCGGGTCCGATAGGCGTAAGCGAGACTGTTACCATCACCTCTCATTGGCACAGGCAATCTCCTTTCTTTCCCAAATGTTTTCATCCACGGAATCCTCTAAATCTTCCTTTTCCGATGTCTTCGTATCGTTCCTCTCCTCGCTCGTACGATTTACGCGACACGGACTTACAGGCTGACCGACACTGGTACACGTGAATCGGAAAATATCGAATAGTTCTCGGACATTGTTTCCAGTCGCTCCGCAGATCGCTCCGTTCTCTATTGGCGAGGAACCGGCCAATTGGGGCGAACAAGTCTCGGCGATGTGTAGCATCATGAAGGGCGACTCACCGATCGAGATACGGTGGAGTTTGAACGGGGAACCGATCACGCGCAACAATCATCAGGATATAATGATCACGAAAAGTGGAAAAAAGACCTCGCTCCTGATCATCGAGTCCGTCACCGCGCGTCACGCCGGCGAATACACGTGCGTTGCGAGCAACTTGGTGGGATCCGTCAGCCATTCCGCAGTGTTATCGGTGAACGGTATTACGCATCCATACCATTAAAGCATCTCGTACAAATCTCCCGTTGAAAGTCTCCCGAAGTCGATCCCTAACATCCTAAGACTGCCACACGCGCGAAACAGCTCGTCGTCTACCTCCACGCTCTAATCTACCTTTCGTCTTCGGAGACGTTGGTTCTCTCGTCGAACCGGTCATCCTCGAGTACTATTCGAGAATAATTAATCGTTTTCGATCTCTTCCAACGAAGCGTCTCTATGTGGTTGTTCGTCTCATAGTCTCTCCGCAGATCGCGCCTATCTCCTTCGGCGACGAGCCTGTGAACGCCGGAGACTTGGTCTCGGTACAGTGCGTCGTGACCAAAGGCGACTCTCCTCTGGAGATCACCTGGACCTTCGATAGCCAGCCGATAAGATCCGATCGAATGGACGTGATTGTGTCCAACTCCGGGAAACGCGTCAAGCAACTGACCATTGAGTCCGTAGCTGCGAGACATGCCGGGGAGTACACCTGCGTTGCCTCGAACGCGGCTGGATCGACTTCGCATTCGGCTAAACTGGACGTTAATGGTACACACTTCTCGACGATGCTTGGACACCATCATCCCTCGACCCCAATCCCGACGCATCGACCACTTCTCTCGATCCCTTCCGTTCCTCCCATCGGTAGATTTCACTCGACGTTTTTCTTACGTTCGTTCAGCTTTCTTTTCGTTTGCATCTTCTTTTCTTTTTCATTTTTTTCCTCCCTCGATTGCAGTGCAAAGTAGACGGTGCAAAGATACGGACCACGAGATTCGAACAAAGCGACCGGCTTTACGGTCGATTCGAACCGCGTTTCTCCCGTTCGACGGCTGCGTGCTGCACGGTCGCGCGACCGTGGCCACGGCCTCGTCGCGACGCAGACGTTTGTTCCTTTCAGTTCCATCTTTTTTCTCGTTTCAGTAATTCCGAAATTATTGCCGTTCTCGTTCGGCGAGAAACCGCTTAACTCCGGTCAAGTAGTAACGGTACCGTGCGCCGTGGTCGAGGGCGATCAACCCTTGAAGCTCCGCTGGACCTTAAACGGTCATACGATTTCGCCGCACTCTGGAATCTCGATCGTGGATCTCGGCGGACGTGGCGCCATACTCAGCATAGGATCCGTCCAGGCGACGCACGCTGGAACGTACACGTGTATCGCGGAAAACCTTGCCGGAAGGCACGAGCTCTCGGCCGATTTGATTGTCAACGGTGCTTAAATCCGTAGCGATCAAGCTCGAACGTCACACGTATTGTCTTGTACCTTTAAACTTGCCATCCTTCCGAATCAACTCTCCCGTAGCGTTTCCTGCTTGAGTAACGTTCAACGGTTCCTATTTTTTATTCTGCTATCCTTGGTTCGCATTTTTTCCGGTTCTCGTCGAATTCAATTTACTCTTCGACGATTTAATTCCCTTAGTCCCAGCCTCCTATGGTACGGGTGAATCGTTGCGTTTGAGAAGTTTCCACCGGTGGTGGCTGGTCTCGAGCGATCCGAAGCAAGCCTGTGACCCTGCAAACGCGAATCACGTCTGAAGTCGGCGCGTTAAATCATCCCCGCTAAATTACGCGTCTATTTTCTCCCCGCACCTTCTGCTATATCTCTGCCTGACTCTAGAGTCTCTCTGTCTCTATCTCTCGGCAGTCGCTCCGCATCTGCAGCCGTTCTCTTTCGACGAGGCCAACTCCGGCGATCTCATAATCGTCCATTGCGCGGTCGTAAAAGGGGACACGCCGATTTCTCTCAAGTGGTTGTTCGAGGGACGTCATTTAGAAGTAGGCGACGGAGTGGGTATCACCGCGTTGGGGGATAGAGTCTCCGCACTGACGATTCCCGCCGTCAGGGGAGAACACGCCGGAGAGTATGCTTGCGTCGCCGATAATCCAGCCGGTCGTGCTAGGCACAGCGCCCATCTCAAAGTGAACGGTACAGAAACGTGATCACTCACAGAACCATGGCATATACACCGAAGACAAGGCGAACGCGGCAGTGCAAAAAATGAAACCGGCATGATGATGTTATCCAAGGCGTACGCGTAGCCAAACTGTAATCATACCGATGCGTTGCGATGCGTGTTACGTTACGTTGAGATCGGCGACATGAAGATGTTTTTTTTTCTTTTTTTTTTTTCTTTTCAATTGGATACGTCTTTGTGCGGTCGTAGTTCGAGTAGTAGTCGTAATATTGAAAGAATAAAAAACGTCTCTACTGTCTGCTGTTGATTGTTGTAATAGCGTACACATACGTATATATATATATATAAATATGTTTGGAAGTCTGCATCCGCTCGACTGTCCATCTTTCTTTCTTACGTATATAATTATTCTCCCGCATCATCGTTTGTTTCGAAGTATCATCGTTTAGGTAGGTCGCTCGGCCGAGTGTAGCTTTTGGACCACAGTCCCACTCTCGTTATCCTTGGGCAACCAATCGTCAAAGGTAATTCGTCCGTAGCTCGGGACGAGCTCAATTTTCCCTTACCCCCTCGGTCCGATTTCTTTTCTTTTTCGTACTCTCGTTCTATATGTACACACGTACACGCACACATACGTATATAAACACGTACCGTCTCTCTCTCTCTCTATCTCTCTCTCTCTCTCTCTCATTCTCTTTCATTTTCTCACTCTGTCTATTCGAATCCTTTCTCTCATCCTTCTCGGGATATCGAATGGTATCGGCGAACTACGGTTCGCGCAGAGAGAAACGGCGGGCGCATATCCGCGACGACAACGAGAACGCGTAAAGTATATTTCGCAGCAGAGGAGAGAGGACTACCGAGAGAGATCAGACGAAAGATAAGAGTCGTGAGAGAGTCTCTCGCGGATCGTAGGGAATCAGCGAACCGATGAAAGTTGACGATGAATATGACCACGAGACGGTCCAGTCTACCACGAAGAAATCGGAGAACGGAGTCGCAGAAGCGGCGGTGGTACCGCGTATCTAGCCTAGCGCCTATCATTCCAGTCCTACCACGGATCAGTCCGTTCGATTTCGGGGATCAGCCGATCTATGCGGGGCAGGCCGCCCAATTGGCGTGCATGGTGTTGGTCGGTGACACTCCCATCAATATTACCTGGACCCACGAGGATCAGCCTTTGTCGCAATTCATGGGATACAGCATCGGAAAGCTCGGGCCACGGACGAGTATCATGCTGATCGAACCGGTAACGCCGGACCACGCTGGACGTTACACTTGTATCGCTAGTAATCCGTCGGGCAAGGCGGTGGAAGAGGCGACGTTACGAGTTCATGGTTAGGGCCAGAGTAATGGGAGCATTGAATGATTATTAATGATTGAACGATGATTGAATAATTCGGAATGAAAGCAACCGCGCCGGGCCCGTGAGGGTATTTGATTGCAGGCTTGATTGATGCATCTCCGTCGTTGCCGAAGCTGTCGTGTTACCTTGGCGAAGCTTACTGGATTTCAGTTCTCAGCGGAAGAGTTTGACATACACAGTGCGTTGCTTTCGTCGCCGGGGACGACTCTCTTGCGCGCCGTTTCTTACGTATCTCTCTCTCTCTCTCTCTCTCTCTCTCTCTCTCTCTCTCTCTCTTTATAAATATTTTTTCTACTTTCTACTCTGGTCATTTTTTTGTATATAAATTTCTTCACTCTGCCTATTTATGATTTCCGTTCTTTTCGCGTTTCTTATTCGTTCACCATTTCTGGTGCCGCCTATGTTTTTTCAGCCGAGTAGCAAAAGCAAAGTCACGCCCGAGAGTCCCACGTGTGTCCCCCTACCCCCCAGCAAGTTGGTTGAGCTTGACCCGCATCGTATTTGTGGCTAAGTATTTCGCCTCGTTTGATTTCCCTGTCTCGTTGTCATGCTCATCGTCGCTAATTTCTTTGGTGACACTTTCCGTTGGCTTCCGGGTTTATTTGGCCGCGACAACAGATCCAGGCACATGGATAGGGCTACACATCATTTTTTCTTTGCTCGTGCGCGACTCTCATCGCGTTACATACTCTTGGCGCGATCAGTACTCTCACCGTACGAATATGTCGGTGGATCAGCGATGTTCTCTAGGTCCTACGATCGAGCTGCGTATCTCGTGATCACGTTCGAGCGTCGATTTTGTATACCTCACCGTACCCCCGTCGCGCTACAACGCGTCCTTGTTCCAAGATGACCGACCGACCATCCGATCACCCCCTGAGAATCACCCTCTCGACCTGTGCCTCATCTCCGCGAAAGCAAATACCTCTTCTCACCTTTGCCTCGCCCTTGCCCCTCACCACACGTCTCGCCTCGTTCATTTTATGTATATGCATTCTTAGAGGTAGCCGATAGTACTAACACGCATGCTTTTCTCCTTACTCGTTAACCGTAGGCCACTTCTCAAGCGGTGCAGCATGATGGGCCGTGCTCGAGTATCGTGGTATTACAGTACTACTTGCATGGACGCTGCGAGCTCCTTCAGAGCCGTAACCGCGGTATCTCTCTATTCGCCTGGTCGACCTTCTTTCGTTTCTGTTCGTGCAGTAGTCACCCGCATAAACATCTCGAATTCCAGCATGTCGAATTGTCGCAATGTTGTCGCAGTTGCGGGAGCGAGTCGCGTTTCGTTCAGCATGCGACGAAATTGTTTGTCGTGACTCCAGTCTTCTCTGGCCGGAAAATTCGATCTCGCGATGTGTAGAACTCGAGCGACGGTTTCGTAGCCGTCGAGTAGCGTGGAGACTCGAGCTCACGACGCGACTCACTCCCGGATTAACTGCCGATTGGTGGATGCGCCCGGAGAACACCTCGGATAACTCGTTCGTTCTGTAACAGTACCACCACGTTGGATTCTGGAACCGACCGATAAGGCATTCGCACAAGGCTCCGATGCGCGCGTTGAATGCAAAGCCGACGGTTTCCCCAAGCCTCAAGTCACCTGGAAGAGAGCAGCTGGTAACTATTTTTCCATCCACGGTCTCGTCCGTATTCGTACCTTCCCGATATCTTCTTTTCTATTCTCCGCTTCCAGGGGATACGCCGGGCGATTACACGGACTTGAAACTGAGCAATCCAGACATCAGCGTTGAGGATGGAACTCTGTCGATCAACAACATCCAGAAAACGAACGAAGGCTACTATCTTTGCGAAGCTGTAAACGGAATTGGCTCGGGACTTTCGGCTGTCATTCTTATCTCGGTTCAGGGTAAGCTCCCCTCGGTTCTCTCCGTTTCGTTCGGTAACAGGGATAATAAGGGTGATCGTTGCTGTTATTTCAGCTCCACCCCACTTCGACATCAAACTGAAGAACCAGACTGCGAGACGCGGAGAACCGGCTGTACTGCAATGCGAAGCGCAAGGCGAAAAACCGATTGGCATTTTGTGGAACATGAACAACAAGAGGCTGGACCCGAAGAGCGATTCTCGTTACACTATTCGAGAGGAAATTCTGGCCAATGGAGTGCTGTCCGACCTGAGCATCAAGAGAACCGAGCGAAGCGACTCCGCGTTGTTCACCTGCGTTGCCACCAACGCCTTTGGAAGCGACGATACCAGCATCAACATGATTGTGCAAGGTTCGTGTCGATACTCGAACGATTTCGGCACCTCGATCTACCGATATACACCGAGAAGATAATTAATGATATTTCGTTACAGAGGTTCCCGAGGTTCCCTACGGCCTTAAAGTTTTAGACAAATCCGGACGATCGGTTCAACTGTCCTGGGCAGCACCCTACGACGGCAACAGCCCCATGAAACGTTACGTGATCGAATACAAAATCAGCAAAGGCTCCTGGGAAACCGACATCGACAGAGTACTCGTACCCGGATCGCAACAGAACGTAGCTGGCGTTTTCAATCTGAGACCCGCGACTACTTATCACCTGCGAATCGTTGCCGAAAACGAAATTGGCGCGTCCGATCCCTCCGACACCGTCACGATCATCACTGCCGAAGAAGCACCCAGCGGTCCTCCAACTTCCGTTCGCGTCGATGCCCTCGATCAGCACACTCTCAAGGTAATCGGTCGCTTAGTCTAACTTGCGACTTATCGAAAATATATCGTAACAGTGTTGACGCAACGATCGTATTCGAACAGGTAACATGGAAACCACCCCCTCGCGAGGACTGGAACGGCGAGATTCTTGGATACTACGTTGGCTACAGACTGTCTTCCTCGGAGAAACCGTACATGTTCGAAACCGTTGATTTCTCGAAGGAGGATGGAAAGGAACATCATCTGCAAATCATGAATCTTAAAACTTACACTCAATACAGCGTAGTCGTTCAAGCGTTCAACAAGGTTGGATCGGGACCGATGAGCGAAGAACGAAGACAACACACCGCCGAAGGAGTCCCCGAACAACCTCCTCACGATACCACTTGCACCACCCTCACGTCCCAAACTATCAGAGTCTCTTGGATGTCGCCCCCGCTGAGCGCTGCTAACGGAGTTATCACCGGATACAAAGTTAGTAAACGTTGGACGAATAATCGATCAAAGGTATTTACAATTATTTCTTGCAGGTTATTTACGGACCGTCTGACACCTGGTACGATGAAAACTCAAAGGACACCAAGATCACCTCTTCCAGCGAGACAATTTTGCACGGACTGAAAAAGTATACCAACTACAGCATGCAAGTCTTGGCTTTCACTTCCGGCGGCGACGGCGTCAAGTCTGCACCTATCCATTGCCAAACCGAACAAGATGGTAACAAAATACTTTTCAAAGTACGCTCGCGACGAGTTACGTAAACGTCTAAAATTTCTTATTCTTCGCAGCCCCCGAAGCACCGATCGCGATCAAAGCTCTGGTTATGTCCGCCGAATCGATCCTCGTCTCGTGGAGACCACCGAGCCAGCCCAACGGAGTAATCGCACAGTATACCGTTTACACGAAGGCAGACAACACCGAGGAACCGACCAGTCAGAAAGTTCCACCGAATCAACTGACTCACGAAGCATCCGGACTGGACAAGCAACGCAGATACGATTTTTGGGTGACGGCTAGCACTAACATCGGCGAAGGCGAGGCTTCGAAAATCGTGACGCTAGCACCGAGTGTTCGAGGTACATCTTGGTCCCCGAGTATTTTCCTTACGTTTCGCGTTCACCGAAAGACACCTCGCTTACGATACTTGCAGTACCGGCAAAGATCGCATCCTTCGATGACAAGTTTACGGCTACTTACAAAGAGGACGTCAAATTACCTTGTCTCGCCGTCGGAGTACCCGCGCCGGAAGTAACGTGGAAAGTACGAGGCGCCGTTCTCCAGCCAAGCGACCGACTGCGCCAGTTGCCCGAGGGATCCCTATTCATCAAGGAAGTCGACCGCACCGATGCCGGAGAATACTCTTGCGACGTTGAAAACTCTTTTGGCCACGACACCGTCACTCATCAGCTGATCGTTCACGGTGAGCTTCGAGACATATGTAACATAACTAGCGTCTGTTTCGGAGAACTCTGGGTTGGGGTTAAGAAAATGGAGTGACCCTTGACCTAGCGATTACAATGGAGACAGTATGTACATTAACGGTATTCAATATTGCCGCCCTACCAAAAGCTACCCCAAATCTACTCAGACAGTATTGTAGGAGTCTAATCGAAAAATAAGGCACGGGGATTCGAACCCACGATCCTCGGATCCACAGTCGACCCGCTTTACCTACGCGACCAATCCCGTACCCACGTTTCGTGTTCTTATTTGACTCCTTATTGTTGGGTATGGAAGGCGCGGACACTACAGTATTTCCAAGATGACCACCAATCGCCAAGTCAATACCTATAATAAAAAAAATCAATTAGAGGGTACCCAATTTTCTTAATCCCAACCAAACTCTGTTTCGGGTGAATTGTTGACATTTGATGTTGCATCGCAGCTCCCCCACACTCCCCGCAAGTCACTCTTACCGCTACAACCACCAACTCGTTGACGATGAAACTCCGACCTCATCCCACCGACAACGCTCCGATCCACGGATACACGATTCACTACAAGCCCGAATTTGGCGACTGGGAAACCGCGCAGATCAGCTCGACGACGCAAAAGTACACTCTGGAGAATCTGTGGTGCGGCTCGAGATACCAGATCTACGTCACCGCATACAACGGGTAATCATCCGAGCTTGATTCGCGCTGCGATAGGACAAACTCATACATCGTTGTCTTTTTCAGAATTGGTACCGGCGATCCATCCGACATGCTCAATACGCGCACCAAAGGCTCGAAACCGATCATCCCGGAACCGGAGAAATTCATCGAAGTGTCCACGAAGAGCATCACCCTTCATTTGAGCGCCTGGTCCGATGGCGGCTGCCCCATGTTGTACTTCGTCGTCGAACACAAGAAAAAGTAAGGGAAAACGGAGTTGCCGAGAGTCTACCGTGTCGTTTGAATCCGATAGAAATTGAGATGCGCATGTTTGGTACGATTCAGGAACCAACAGGAATGGAATCAGGTCTCGAACAACGTGAAACCCGGCGGAAACTTTGTCGTTTTGGATTTGGACCCTGCCAGTAGGTACCACTTGCGCGTGACTGCTCACAACAACGCTGGTTTTGCAGTGGCCGAGTACGAATTCGCTACACTGACCGTAACTGGAGGTGAGTATAAGCGGTGACGATGCAAAAGGCAACGGCACTCGTAGCCGGTGCTAATGGTGGCTGGATTGAATGGTCGCCATATTTTTTGTTCCAGGCACCATTGCACCGGCCCGCGGGCTACCCGATGTAAACGATGGTGGCAACGACGAGGATCCGATGAAAATGCTCATGGCTAATTTAAATCTGGCCGTGCCCGTGGTAGCAGCTATTCTCGTTATATTCGTTGCCGTCATCGTGATCTGCGTTCTCAGAGGAAAGGGCCACGATAGCGATAAAGGTAATCTGAGCGAGTCTATTGTTTTAACGAACAGGTACGATCGCACCGCCCGTACGCAATGGAGGTAACGACAACACCGACGTCAGACGTTATTTGCCGTGGTTACCCAGCTGGCTTGACATAAACGTGGTGGTGCCGGTCGGAGCTACGGTCGTTGTAATTATTGTAGGAATAGTGGTGATTTGCGTCGCGCTGTCGAGGAGAACTCGAGGCCCGGAACAAACACGGCTGCGAGGTATCTCATCAGCCGACGAGAAATATTACGAGGGACAATGTATACCAATTTTTTTTTATTATTTTAACTTGCTAAGTCGTAAAATAGTTGGACGATCGTCGGAAGGACGATTCCTCCCGTGGCACAGGTAGAAGATCGACTCGACGAGCGATTCTCGTATTAAAAGAAATCGATACGGCGACGATGTACGCGCCGAGAAATTGTTTTTCCGACGATCGATCCGCAGCGTTCGCCGCCCCTACTTTTGGAAAATTCTCTTTTCGCTCGTTTTCCTGTCGTAGGAGTCGGTGGACCAACAATCTAATCAAGTATATCGAGTACTTAACGTCGCCTATTAGTCGCTCGAGTTCGCGTTCATGCAAATTCACTTATATTTTAGACGACGTGGTATATCAACAAACCGGAGTTGGCGGTGCTACCCTCGACAAACGCAGGCCCGATCTTCGCGACGAACTTGGATACATCGCACCACCGAACCGCAAACTGCCGCCTGTACCCGGATCCAACTATAACACATGCGATCGCATCAAGCGAGGTACAGTGATAAGTAAGCCACAACTGCCTACAATATATGACTTTTAGTTAAATTCCAGTTAATTGTTTAGATGTTGTCGCATCGGCACGATAGTGTTACCGTTTTTATTTTACGTGACACGATCGGATCGCACAGAATACATATTAGACTTTCACCACTGCCAGACAGTTTTTAAACCGATACACCACTAAACAATACACACACATGCACACACGTAGCGGATAGAAAAAAACACAGCGAACGAGGCACCGAGAAGTTTCAGTCTCGCGTTCATACGGTAAACGGAATCGCTTCGTCGAGTTCGCTGCGCGTTTTCTGCACGCTACACGTATCCAAACACCATATACGTATACACGCGTTCATCATAGACATTGCCAGTTCTGTTTAATTGTTTGCCTCGCTTAAAAATGTTCTTTCTCTACGTATCGAGATGTATGTTCAACGGAAACGGATATTCTTCTCCCTCGTTTGCGCTTATCACACCGTCTGCGCGTACCAAGTGTCCAGTACGTGCGATTACGGTTCACCCCAGTATTCTAGTCAAAGAAACAATCACCCGAAATGGCTGCGAGCCAAACACGAATCCCGGTAAGCGTCGACCAGTCGTACGACCTTTGTAGTATATGTTCGATAGGTGGAACAGGCTCGATAAGGAGCCACTCGACGTGGGATCCCAGACGGCATATGTACGAGGAGTTGAATCATTACGCGCCGAACCGAAGATGTCCACCGCCGCCACGTATGGGCAGTGCCGAGGCTCTATCCCACAGAGGTTGGTAAAAGTAGTTAAAGACCCGAACGAAGCGCTCTTTCTTCCTTCGTGTCGTCGCGACGAGCCTTCGTCTATCGCGAGACTACGAATACTAAATTGCGGCCGTTGCAGCTGCTGGCTGGTTGCAGTCGGTCTTCGTAAGTTCTCCTTGTTCGACGGTTGACGTCGTGCAGACGACCTGTGTGATCCTCCGAA
The DNA here is from genome assembly GCF_026225885.1 of Hylaeus anthracinus. NCBI lineage: Eukaryota > Metazoa > Arthropoda > Insecta > Hymenoptera > Colletidae > Hylaeus > Hylaeus anthracinus. Next base: position 3,768,681 of record NW_026534344.1, on the reverse strand, counting down.
TGTTGCACGCCTTCTGAATTCTTGCATGATTGCGCTGGTACCCGTTTATTTCGCAAACAGATGAACACGTGGCACTCGTAGAAAACACCTCTTTCGATTCGTTTCATTTTTCTCGTCGATACAGGACCAATCGCGTTCGCTCGCGTCTCGTAAAGTGGACGCAACGTATTTTACTTTTCATCCTGCGATCGGATGAGACGATCGAGAGAACGTCAATGGGCCTGTACTCGCGCAAATATAAGAATAACGTGCATGATATTCTCCTACGAACGTTTCCCTGCCCTCTGAGCGAGAGCAAAAATAAAAACAGAGGAACGCATAGGAATGCGATACGTAGGTACTCAACGATCGTAACGATTACTTGGTGGTTGCATGCGAAAGATTGTCTCGTGTTCCAGAGGCGTTTGGCCGAGGAGAGAAAGGGGAGCGCAATGTCCTCGATGCACCGAGATAATCTTGTACGATAAATAGATTAGTTTGACTCAGTCCACAACGGCAGTGTCTACCCTGAGCAATCGTTTCTTTCAGGCATGGAGGATGAGATTTGCCCGTACGCCACCTTCCATCTTCTTGGATTCCGCGAGGAAATGGACCCCACCAAGGCAATGCAATTCCAGACTTTCCCTCATCCAGGAAACGGACACTCTGGCACTATGGGACCACCCGTTGGCCATCCTACCAACGCCTCTGCTCACAGCCGCTCCGGATCTCAGTCTATGGTATCGAGAACGTTTCTGCGTAATTCGACCATACGGATTATACGTGAAAACGGTTTTGATCATTCGTTAACTTGTTTATCTCAGCCACGTCAAAACGGTCGCTACTCGCGCGTACCATCCCAAGGAGGCGGCAGCGGAACTCACAACGTTTTCTCCCCCGAATACGACGACCCGGCAAACTGTGCTCCGGAAGAGGATCAATACGGCTCGCAATACGGACAGTACGGTGCTCCTTACGATCATTACGGATCCCGCGGATCTGTTGGTCGCCGTAGCGTAGGATCGGCCCGCAACATTCCTATGTCTGGATCACCCGAACCACCACCACCTCCGCCAAGGAACCACGATCAGAACAATTCCAGCTTCAACGACAGCAAGGAGAGCAACGAGATCAGCGAGGCGGAGTGTGATCGCGACCAACTCGTGAACCGCAACTACGGCGGTCAGTAGAAAGAACCGTGATCGAGTGGGGGACGAGAGGACCGATTTACGAAGCGAGTCGACGTGCACGAGAATCCGGATCGGAAGGATCGGCTGTAACCGTTTGTTCTCGATTCCGATTCGTGTTCGAATTCGTCTTCGCCGAGTGGTACTCGCTCTCGGTCTCCTCCCGTTGCTCGCTCTAGCGCAGTAGGCGAATAGGCATGCCGAGCGAGTCACATCGTACAAGAATGAACGAGACTCGCTCCGGAGTCTGTGTATCTAATCGTTAGCTTCCACGATTTTGCATGCTACGTGTCGTCGTAGTAGTTTACCGTTGTGTCAATCGTGCCGTGTGTTTTTCTATTTCAGTGAATGCTCGCGGCAAGGACGGCATGACCACCGAGGAGATGCGTAAACTCATAGAGAGGTCAGTAGAGATCGAGTGAGTTTGGTTAACGGTGAACGATTGTATACATATAACGTTTCACCGTTCCTGCCGCTGTGTCTCGAGCGATTTCTTGCCTCGAAAACTGTCATTGACTTTCTCGATAGTAAATTGGCCCGTTTCTCCGTTAGTCGCTTCGACTTTATACCGTTCGACGATCTTTGATCTCGACTCTCCGTAGTCTTTGCCAGACCTGCTCTTTGCGGAATTGTTGTCTGTCGATGTCCATCATTGGCATTGTCGAATCTAATTCGAGTCACGTACGTTCGTGTGTACCTTCTAAAAATGATAATAGTGGTGATCGAGTGCACGGTGGTTCCGCTAAGAACTCTCGAATAACCTTTCGATGATCTGTCTAACGTATCTCTGACTTTTTTCTTGTTTCATGACTTTTTACGCAGGAAGCCGTAAGTCCGTTAGACAATAATCAATACTTAACAACGCAGGGCGCATTTTCGTGACCGACGGTTGCGTTAGAGACGATATTGAAAAGCTTTAGAAGTTGCGTTATCATCTGTTTTTAGTTAGTTTATGTGGCCACGAGATTAGGTCAGTCGATGCTTCGACGGCGTTGCTTCACGCGATCAACGAGATCTCTACCTGGGTCGAAAGCGCTTACTAAACCAACGTGTGTTTGCATGCGATTGCGGTGAATACATGCCATGTATGATGTTCGTAGTTGACACTAATTTTTTTTTTTAATAGATGACGCGAAGGGTGTACCCGACTCTCGATCGGTACCGAGTTTCTTTTCGCTACAGCTGTCGCTGTCCCGTCGTTGCTACAGATCCTGCTGTCCATGCTGCTGGTGCTACTAACCACTAACCACCGCTACGAATACGTTTTTTAATTGTCGTATTTACGACTCGCCTCGTTTAATTTACTCGCGATTCCAGCTAATGCATGCGCCGATGATACCACGTGCAGGTTCATTTAGTTGCTGTTCTTTAAATGCGTAGCAGTCGTATTTGTTCGATGAACGTACGAAAACGTCTGCACGTGGGGATAGCGATAGAATGCCGTTGAAGTAACAGGTACCTGCGCGCCAGGGTCACGCGCGACGTTGATTAACAATTGAAACTCCCTGTTGCAGAAACGAAGCCCCCAGCCGGCAAACCGGCCCCGGCCACGGCGGTCACGGGGGACTCCTCACACCCTACGATACTGTGGCAGTGTAACCTGTAAATCATCTTCCGTGGTCTTCCGTCTCTCTCGTCGCCGGCAGCCCAAGACTCGAGAGGAGCGGAACGAGTGCGCACGCCATCTCTTCCCCCGGTGCTGTCGTCGGTCCAATTTGCAACGATTTACGATTTAAAAAGTTACCATCGTCGCGAGTAGATTAGATTCGGTCCATTTTACATAAAGCGTACGCTCGTCGAACAATTTACACGTAAAAAGTCAGCGTTACGGCCGGCGACGACAGCCGCCTCCCGAAGGGAAACGCGTTCTCCTCTTCGTCCGCGACCATATCGTTTTACACAATTTTTGGCCTTTTTCTATTTAAATCTCGCGTTTTCCTCGTTGATCGTTTCATCTCTCATTCGTTGTTCGTTCCATCCGTCTATAAGGCCAGGTTACGAAACTGCCAAATTTATATTGACTGCCGTGATATGGACGAAGATGGATCATTTACGCGTGTGGCAACTTTATCGCGTCGTTGCTCGTAACGATACGTACGTACGATATCGTAGTAATCGAACTGTCGTGAACGAGACTCGATTCCCGTTGGGACGGTGGCGAACACACCCGGCACGTTCGCGGACGTTTCAGAACGCGACGAAGAATCCGGCCCGCGACGCGTGCTCTCGGCGACGGTGAATTATCACACGGGGGTCTTCGCGAGTTGTTCTAGGTTACGATTGTCGCTTTCAGGCGCCCACGAGTCACGGGAAGTAAACACGAGATAATACATTAGTTATTCGCTTTTTTAAGTCATGGTTGTGCCACACTGCCGCTCCCCGCAGGCATATGATATTATACATACATATATATAATGATATTATACATATATACATATATATATATATATACATACGATTTATAATTTCGTAACGAAGGTTGTGTACCCCATTTTCGGTGACCGACGATCTTGAGTCTTGACGTCGCGGAGAGCAAGTCTCGGAGCGCTGTTTTCGCAATCGCGATAACACCGAATTGGTAACATACGAGCTCGCATCGATGCCGTGGTGGCGTTTGCCAAATACCTGTTTTTTCGTCGGGCGAGTCGAACGAAAATTCTCGTGACACGCCGATCGACTATCCGCAGGAAGAAACGCGGCACGATAAAATTCCATAAACCCATTGGAGAAACACGATGAAACAAAATTTGAACCGATTAGACACCATGATCACACCGCGAGTGAAAAAAAGAAAACGAATAATTGGAACGTAAATAGAATGCAAGCAAGGAAGTACACCACGCTCGCTGTCGATTTTTTAATCATCCTATACGATATTTAGTCCGCTGTACACACACATATATTCCGCAAGCTAATCTCGATCAATTATGACGTATGTGAATTTAATGATAATGCGACGATGATATTATAACGTGTAAGCAATTCGAGCAACAAGTACCGATTTAAACGTAAGTAGAATTTAAGCCGGACGGATACGGTCGCGAGGTTGCGCCGTTTCGCTTTCGCTTTCGTTGAACGGTGACGCGTCGAGCATCGTTGAATAACAAATGAAAAAGTAATTTGATGGGCCAACGGATTTGACAGGGCGCCCTCGATAGCAGAAAGTAAATAATAAACATGAACCGCCAAGTATCGTTCGAATACTCGAGATTTGTTCCTCGACGTGGCGCCCGGATACGGTTACGGCGCGTGTCTCATAGTTGGTTTTTATCACAACACTATTTAGATATATACAAATATATAAATATATATATGTATACATTGACGTTCATATGCATACGTTGTAAGTAGGTATGTCTAGGTGTCGCATTTATTTGCCGAGGCGATGCACGAGTTGTACACCAGTCGCGAGAGTGTCACGGTCGAAGAAATGCGACCGTCGTGGACGACGGAGCAATGCCGGGGTGCTTCGGCCGTGAACGATCCGTTTCTTATTTTCTACGATCGAGGATCTCCTAACCCTTCGTTCGTATTCGCTGGCTACGACTCGGCACGCCGACGCACTTTTACTCATCGATGTGATTTTAAAGGCTGCGCAAAGTCTCGTGTCTCGTGTATGTGTTACGATCGCGCTCTACCACATTAAATGTAGCCATATCCAATTCACCTTTTACGATGTATATCACGTTTTACTCACGTAACGCTCGCGGAGCTTTTCGCTTTTGAAGCTTTTGAAATTTAACTGCGATGAAAGAGAGACCGAAAAATATTTAACTTATTCGATATTATTAGCCGTGCGATCGACGTCGCGTCTGCTCGAGCGCGACGGTCGACATTAATTAAGAAGGAAATGAAAACGTGATGTCCGCGAAATGTCGCTTAGCTTTTTCTTCTATTTGTCGATCCGAGAATAATCTCGTTTGTCGTTACGGTTTGTGTGATCAATCTGGAATCGTTTTCCTTCGCAAGGTTTAACGTTACTTTTTGAAGATGCTGTGAACAAACGGTCGGTGCCGCCGTCCGCGTTATACATTATACATATATTATGCTTTATTCATTGGATGATATTGGATGTTCGTTTCGTACAACAAGCGAGGCGGTTCTTCGAGCATCTCCTTCAGCGGGACGCGTGTCGTCTTATCTTTCGGTTGCAAACAGAGTCGGGACGTTTTCGTAATTTATACACTTGTGTTGCGCTCTGTGCTCGCCTTTAAATTGGTCGTAAATTTGTATTCTCGCATATACAACGATACTCGTATTTGTCCGTGTTCGTGGAGACTCGAGGATCCGCTCGCAGTACACCATTTCCTCAGTACCACTGTTTTATGTTTTTGTACCAAAGTCGTAGCGTCTAACTTTACGTTAAATAAATAAAAGTAAAAAAAAAAATCTTACTTATGTTATCAGATGCCTCGGCCCTATTACAGAGTGGACCAGTCAGCCTCGCATTTGTGGAAGTCTCGAATTATGGATACGTATATTACTTTTTCTGTCAGAAATATTAATTTCTTATTGTATGAAAAAGGTAAGCGACGCGAACTTTAGTTGATTAAATAAAACTTTTCAAGATCTAATTGAACTCAGTCAAATTATCTTAAGATTCGTTAATGTTAAATCTTCGATAATACAAAAGCAATTTGTAGAATTTTTGGAAATGCAAAACTTCTCGAGTTTCGCGTACGTGGTAACATTTGAATAGCGCTCGTGCGGTGATAAGTCGCCATAGTTGGTACCATCATTTGTTTGCACGATGGCGTCCGGCGGTGGTATGTATCCGTTTATTTTGCTTTTTATAGTTTAATAGGTTGCATTGGGCAATACGTTTCGGACAAGAATTCGTTGCGTTTACGATGCTGATTAATTTATCGCTCTCCTGACGACAGAAAACCCGACGGAGGAAAGAACCGAGCCAGTGACACCAGCACAACCCCTCACCAATGTCGTGAGCGAAGCAGCGCAAGTAAGTCGGATAACCTATAAATCTAGCGCGTAACCTCCTAGACACCTTCGCGCTATTACAGTTCGTTCGTACGACCGATATTTCGCAAAATGTCAACTGTTAATCGTATGTTCTCGTGTCGTAGGATTAATTGTGCGCGTAAAAATTAACAGTGTGTCGTTTGTTTGTTACAATTTCGACGGTTCCCGCCAATCTGATTGACAGCTGTTGTGGCAATTTCGGAAATTGTATTTATCGATGTCATACGAATATATTATTGGAATCTAGGTTAGCGTATCTGTTTAATGTTGCTCGAACTAAGAATTCTCGTCTGGTTTCGACAATTTTGATCAAAAGCATTAGCAGATGAATAAAACGAGTGGTAGATCTGCTCCTATTAATCTTTGCATTGTTCTTTATGATTACAGAGGATACTAGCTATGAACAAGGACTCCGATTTGACAGGTGTACCGCCAAAAAAATCACGGGTCGAATTGCAATCCCTTCCGACTAGGCAGTACTTGGATCAGACGGTAGTTCCAATTCTGCTACAGGCATTGTCGAGTTTAGCCAAGGAGAGACCTGCGGATCCTATTAGCTTTCTAGCTGGATACTTGCTGAGGAATAAGAGCCAGTATGACAATGGTGAATCTCCTCCGACTAGTTAATGAACTGTCGACTTATTTACTAATATGCAATGAAAATTGAGAAATCGTTTGTAAACATATACTGATTTTTCTTAGGAACATATACGAGTTGGGCAAGGTGTGTTTGTGTAATTTCAAATTAAATAAAAATGTATTAGTTTTCTTAATTTACGATAGGCCTTTTAGCAGGTAATCGACGAACGTAACGCAAATGTATTCAGTTTCGCAAAAAATTTCTTTTAGTGTTTCTTTGATTCTTACCCAGTGATTACCCAGTTTAGAATATTCTAAACTCGGAAAAGTTAATCTCCTCGTTAAAGAGTTTACGATAGTTAATACCTGAAGTCTCCTCTTCGTTGACTCGTAGAACGTTCGAAAATCATTTTCCCGAAAATATGAATTGCAAGTCCTTTCCATCAACTATAACAAGCGAGTAGGATCGTTATCGCTGGCTCGATAAATCGTAATGAGTCCTCCGTGTTCGCGTCGATTTTAATTGGAACGGCGATTTAATTGGACGCAATTAAATGTAATCGTCCAATGAATCGGCGTGAAATTTATTTTACGGTCCGATAAGATCAATAATTTGCACGGTACACGCGACGCTTTCGAGCTTCTCCAAATTAGTTTTGGAGTAAACAGACCACGTTGATTTTTTGACGTTTAAATTTTAGGACAACTCGTTTTTGTTTCGTTAAATTTTAGGACGACTCCGTAGAAAGAAAATTCGTGTGGACCCAGATAACGCTACAGCACCGCACAAAACGACGACGACGACGACGACGACGACGACGACGACGACGAGATATCGGGGTAATTTCGTGGCGAACAATTCGCGCGGCAGCATCATCGTACCGAGTCCAATTAACGACGGAGGATCCCATTCGAGTCTCTCGTATATCACCTCGTTCCTTGATACCATTGCAGCTGTGCATTCGCCACAGACTCTGCAATTACTTTTATTTTCTGTCCGTTGTGCCGCGTTTTAGGTAACAGTTGTAAAGGGCGTAATGCACTTTTTATTCAATTAGACAAGCGCCTGACATTATCTTATAGCAAAAGATTTTGACAGCCTCGGTTGGTATTGAAGTTTTGATTCGCGTTGAAGTCTTGGTTGATCATGAAGCCTTTAATGATTCTTACATAAATAAATAAATAGTAATCGTGGCGTGTTTAGGGACTTCTCGTACTTCATGTTTCGCGTGAACGAGTAATTGACCGAGTTTGCATTTCTTTCCTCATTTTTCTTTCGCCTTTGTTTGTATCCAAATTCAACGGTCAGCTTGAGACGCGTCAGTCTTACGTTTAGCATGCTGCACGTAGTACAGGGCATAGAAGCACAAGGCAGGTACATCGAGACTACAGTTAATGGCAGAATCGTGTCACGGCTTTCGTCGTGCGCGAACAATCTGCACATTCACGCCCGCACGGGCACACGGCGCCTTCGGTTCAATTGGCACGCATATTGGAATTCTATTAGCGAGATTACCGACAGTAATTGCTCGGTTTGGCGCAATATCGCACGCTCGTATGTGCCTAGCCAACAGGCTAGCGTGCGTCAAACGCGGATTAAGCGTGTACATTTCGTCTCGACCCGAGCAAGTCGGGTGTATGATATTTATTACGAGTATAGTAATCGTAGCTGGGTCCTTCGAACAGAATTTTCCAAAGTGCGTTTCGTGTGGCATGAAATTGCTTTTAGAATAATGACAGAAATTCGGAAAACTCCGAGCTTAAAACTTTGCTTTGTCCCGGTATTTGCTGGGGCTAGAAGAAACTTTTTCAGAGAGTACGATTTGCAGATTGCGCTAGAAAATGTTGATCGCAAATTTAAAATGTACCGTGGAACACCCGGTACGCCGTGACTCGCGGATTTGAATATGCACGGGTTACATTAGTCGTAGCGAGTCGCTTCAAAGGATCGAGACGTTCGGTTGAAATTACTCGGACTACTTGGGCGAGCGTTACTCTCGCGCGCGAGAGTTCCTCTGTGAAAATTTAATCGAAAGTTCCTACTGCTAGGAAATGAAAGTCGAAAGTAGATACGAGGGTGAAAAAAATATGCTGGAACACGATGAATAACATATTTCGCTGGGAAAGTAGCGAAACTTGTAAGTTCGCGGATATCGAAGGGTGGAAAACGATTTACCAGGCATAAGGGCGTTGGGATTCGAAGCTGAGCTTTTTTTCTAAATTTCCGTCTCCGAACCGACACCGGATTATACCTATAAAATTTTCTCCCGTAACTTGAAACTCTACCGTTGCCCCCTCTCTCTTCGTCCCCCCTTTCCCTGGGTCAGATTCAGGGAAAAAACGCTTACCAGGCAGATTCGCGCGAGCTAAAGCTCTCTTTTCTCTCGTATTTTTTGCCACGCTACAATTCTATCTGATAGCGGAAAAGTTTTTTCATGTTTCTTTTCCGGTTCGTTCCGGCTCGTTTTGTTTTTCGATTCGTTTCGCTTCGGCCATGAAAGATGACGCGCGATCGCGCATACCGAAACGATAAATAGCGCTTGCTTTTCGTTTTAGTCGCATTAGTAGAATTCGCGCTTAATTATCGAGAAATAATCGTTCATTCGGGATCTTATTTAATTTTAAAAACTTGGTAAAAAAAAAAAAAAAATGGGATAACAAAAGTTTGATGCAAATATTAAACCCAATATCTACTCGGAAAGTACCGTAATTGGACATAATATAAAATCGTTAATTGAATATCGAAACGTTTGCGGGCTGCAAATTGAAAGCCCCCAAGCACGACAGGACGAGGTGCAAGCATATTCGACTCGAAAATGAAATTCGTAATTCGGTCACGTTGTACTGGGACGTTTTAATCAGCCTGACGGAATGCTTGAAATCCGTGAAGGAGCATGTACAAGGGCGCTCCCCTTTCTTCTCTCGTCCCCTCCGCCCTATCACCCTTTCTCTCTGTTCCTCTTTCTGAATTATCTTGCGGTTCCTCGCTCGCGGGGCCGCAGATTTTCATTTCAGATCTGGCTCCGGCACAGTGCAGAGGAGAAAATAGAAGTCGCTTCCCGTTGATTTCAATCTGTTTGACGGGGCACTCCTCGCTCCTTCTCGCTTTCCGGAGCGTCGCGGTGCCCGATGCCAGCGCACCGCGTCGCTGCACGAAGACAACGAGACGAGATCCGCGACGCAGGCATACGAATATCGTGCAACGGCATCTCGCTGGTTATTTGGTACTCCCGTTTCTTATTCTTCATCCGACCGTGCATTTTGGATTTACTATTTTCTCTGCGAATACGACGTTTCTCGAAGGACATCGATCCACAATTACTAGATCCACGACTCGTTTGGAAATTTCTCCTCGAGCCGTCCTATCTGTCGCGTCGCCGAGAAAACATTACGGAATTCTTGGTAAAATAGGGTTCTTTAAAAACATATCCAAGGATAAAGGGTTACGTTGTCCCTGCTAATTTAAATTTAATCCCACATTTTGGACCACATAAGTTTTATCCCGCTAGATCGCTAAAATCATACTGTGCGACGTTTAAACATCCTCTCTTGTTCTTCGTGCGATTTGCTCCAACGAACCGAAAGGTGATAGGAATATCGATATTACTCGCAGCAGCCTCGATATTGTCAGAGAATATTCTGCACAAAGGTAGTACATTCCTCTGGAAGGGTTTATGCGCAGATCCACTCCCTCGGGTTTCAGTTTTCGATCGCAGCTGGACGTAGAATCGGCTCTGCCTCCCCATTCGCCCTTCATCTTCCCACCACCGACAGGTAAGCGTCTCTCGAAAATCGCTTAATCCTCCGACCGGTCGAAAGCCCCACGCCCGGTATTACGGTAAACGTTGATTTGTGGCCATGGCAGCGACATTATTTATAATTTGTGGGTATTAATAGCTGACTCACGCGTGCGTATCTACGATGGTATATAGATCCTACAGGAGCCTTTCTGCTCACATCTATCTCACCTATCGGCGATAAATTTCCATCCGGATCGCAGAGGTAGTAGTTTAAGTTTCGGTTTAGTTGCAATCCTATTTCAGAGAGGACATGCTTGAGGCCAATTCTTTTGTCTATGTCTATTATCGCAGAACCCCGTGCTCGTAAAAAGTGTTACACGACCGTTAGAATCTATTTATATCGAAAAAGTCTCGATTTATCGCGCCATCTTGAAAATACAATTTCTGAAACAAAAAGAATCCTTGAATTTCACGCAATGAAATAATTCCATCGATGACTATATAAAGCACGGTTAATTCCGTAGGTAGGATGAACGCGGTCTTCATTGTTATCGTGCCCGGTAAAGCGCCTGGGGGGGCACCCCGAACGTATTTCAATTTTTAAGGCCGTGTACGTATGCGGCCAGGAGGCTCGACTTGGTTTCGTTTCCGTGTGCACCCACCGGCACCGGTGCTGGGCATTGTTCTCTTTCCCGGGCCTCCGTCTTTCGCAGTTAGGGATGAAAAGAGGAAAGGGTTGGTTGGTGAAAGGCGAACGAGGACGGATGTACGTATGTTCCCTCGGAGGACGCCGCAAGACCGCTGGAATACGTTATTTTCTCTGGGCTGTTATTTCGAGGCGGAATCCACGGACCGCGTATACGACGCCGTGATAACGGAATCAGATAGCTGCTGTGCCATCTCTTACCGCGGAATAATACCTTGCGGGGATATAAATCACTGCTGCCAGACCCGATATTTTCGCGGGAGCGGCACGCACGAAGGCCCATCGTCCGGTTTCATCCTATACTGACACCCGGCACCGCGACACCTTTCATTTCCACACCCAATGTCCGTGATGGCTTATTCTCGAAATTGCCAGCCGCGGGCGTAATAAAACGTTTGGCGTCTAGTCGATCGGCCGATAGAACCTTCATCCCCTCCCCCCTCCCGCCGCTGGGGTAGCAGCGAAACATTGTAAGGGCGTGGGCGACGGTAAAGTGGCCCCCTACGGCGATCGTGCTTCCTTCGTATTGTTTTTTCCCCGTCGACCAGTTTCGATGCAATTATCGGGTTGCCCAGAGACTCCTTTCAGTTTTCGTCGACCTAGCTCTACTTGTTTGCGCGATGTTCCAAGAAAGCTCTCCTCGAACACATCGATTCCATTTTTATATTCGTTAGACGCTACTCTTTGAATAATCATTAATTTCTTTCGTATATATTCACGGTTAACGATAATCATAGAAAGCACAAATCTTTCTCGCCAATTAAATATAAATTGTCGCGATAACAACTGCGAATATTCGCGAATATTCGCGAAACGAAATACAATCGTTATTCGTTTCCACGGTTATTAGCTCGTTTTCTTGTTACGGAAACCGATGGATGTGCAATTATCGACAATTCGCGACAGCAATTAAAAGAGTTCGATGCTCTTTGAAAGTACCCATGCGCTCTGTATTATATCCGCTGTGCGTAACGCGAGGCGAAACGAGGATTTTTCTTTTGTTGTCTCCGGTGCAGCGTCGGTCGTCATCGCGCGTGTTAGAAAAAATTATATCGACGCGATTCAAACATTTTCAAACGATTTCTATTTGTTTGCGTAGGAGTATGACGTTCGCAATTTAAGGACGCTATTGCCGGAGTAACAGACTGCGCGTCGGTAATGCGATGTTGCTAACGCGTGTATCGCGGTAATTGTTTTGCCACTAATCGTCGTAGACGAACGGACGGACGTCCGTACGAATAAATGGAATTTCCAGGGGGGTGGCGAGGAGGGTCGCGGAAATTCCGTGACGCCACACGTTTACCGATTCCGGAGAGGAATTGTTTCGAAGAGGATCGAAGATGTTTACCGAATCCGACTGCGGTCTACGGCGAGGTAGAGGTCGCGAATTGGAATCCCCATCTAATAAATCACGGTTGTATATCTACGTGTAGCCAGGATGCGTGCACCGACGGACCACCATTCTCTGTGCTAGCATCCATTCCACGGAATAGCGTCAGCTCCATCGTTCGCCAGCACGGTCTCGCTAGGAGAATGAACATTGTTTCGTGCGACCGTAGGACCGATTACAACCGAAACGATCGAGCGGATAACAAAACGTGCACGGACGCGAGAGACAGCTGTGGGAGATTCGAAAACGACTGGATCGATCCCGCGAATCGATAGTCTCGCGCGCGATCGACAACTCCCGGGCCGTACACTCGCGATGGTTATCGACGTCCCGTCGTTTATTCGCTTAGATTCTCATTGATAAACATGGGTCGATCGAACGGTACTCCTGTTATTATGGTATTAAGCTCTATGTGTTTCTCGTTTATTTTTTCTTTTTTTATTTGAATCCTGTTTTCGATGTTACACGTGGAATTTTGATTCAAACCTCGGTTCCGTATCGTAGGATATTGTGTAGAATTAGATTCGAGAGTGTTTTTCTAATTTCGCTTCGATGTGTCTTCACTCTTCATCCGAGAGCTAACCGTTCGCGAACCGTCGAGGGTTCGGGGACCGCAGTTTGTGAAATACTGCTTTGGAGTATCGCGTTTATTTCTTCTTTTTTTAACGTTTCATTCTGTAAAATGTCAAGAAAATCTGGACTCGTTCACCTCGTGAATCGTCCAGGTCTACGCGAGTTGCGTTCGAGTTCGAGGTTTAATATCGCTGAGAGCAGCGCTCGTTGACAAAAAGGGAAGGGAGCTTTTATTAAAACTCGCGCCGGTTCTCTCTGTCTCGCAATGGCGAGCCTCCCGCATTGATTTTCAATGTAATTTCACAAATTTATGGGCCATTTGCATCGATCCAGACGCAGCGATACGATCGCGTTTAATAATTTTTTGCTTCTGTGTCGGTGGTTCTCTGCCCCTGTGTTTTTTTTTGTTTTTTTTTTTTTTATTCATTTGTTATCAAGCGGAATGGATTTCGCTTCATCGGATGTTGTTCCCACGAAACGGCTAACCCGGTTATCTCTTTCCTGTTTCAGAACATTTTTCAAGGCCTATCCAGCCGCAGTATCGCATTTCGGATACGTCGCGAGAACGCTATAAACCACGGGGACGAAACGATCGCGCCCTTATTTTCGTGCTTCTTTGTCACGGCTTTACCCCCCTCGCGACGACGCGAGCAAACGTTGTTGTCGACGTTTGGATTCGCCATTAAACATGGTCCCGGTTTATCTTAATGGACATCTAGTTGGTTACACCCCGATTCGTGGGACGCGATACAAGAAAATCTTCGGGAACACGGTAAGCTCCTTCGATTTTCGTTCCGGGTAATTTATGACCGACAGCGAGCGTTTCGTTGGAACTTGTGCAGCGGACGACATGTTCAGCAGTCGCGGAGTGGCTTCCCGGTTATCATCGTGCGGAGTTTTTCTCGGCAAATGTCTCTTAAACTGGGTACGTATGCGGGATAAAGGGAACGAAAAAGACTAATAAAGTACTGGCGACCGTGTCCCATTCGAGGGTTTGAAAAGTTTGAGGATGTATGGAGAGACTGTCCTCGTTTCGGAAGAAAAATCGAATGGCGGAAACTGTCGTCTCGTAGGTGGAGTCGTTAAGGAAATCTCGAGATCGATTCTGTTTCTTTGCTTTGAACGTTACGTTTTTCATCTCGTCGGATACACAACCGATTTTAAAACGACTTCAACGATGTACGCCGCGAGACCATTGAAAAGTCTCCAATTTTTATTAACGCGACGTTTAAAATTCCTGTAACGGTCACTCTAAATCACTGTGCCGGGAAGAGCTGTGCTAGAAATTTTTATTTCGTGCTATTCGAACTCGCAAGCATAAACGCGCGCGTCGTTTCTAGCTAGCAATAAAAAAAATTCACCGTTTAGGGCAAATTAAACGTCTTACCAGCGGAAGTGGAAAAATAAGAGAACTGCATATTTTTTGTACAACAAAGTGTCTTCTTCTCTTGGTCTTAGCTTAATGAAAGACGCGAGATTTATATCTCTCAGTACCCGCACTTTTTAATTTACACTGCAGCTTCTCTCGTCTCGGGCAAATTGCATTAATAACAAGTCCGCTTCCTCCTTTGACGTCCGAGGAGAGACGAGTAAAAACTTGCGGCATCGACTTTGTCGCAAAATCACGGTGCGGATTTTTCTCGACAGCGAAGGCGACGATGAAAACAACAACGGTGAAGAACGAAGCTAACAAAAAAGTTGGCAACATCGTAGTAGAACTTTCCCAGTAGTGGTCTAGAACGCGTAGAATTACTTGAATTTCGTTTCTCTATCAAATTTATTAAATTCGATCGTTTATCTCGTTCGTTAGCAAAGAGACGTGTAAAATCGCTGGAATCCCGAACAACGATTTTGGTTGGTTCGCCGGTTTATTTTCGCGAACGAGATGGCCGATACGGAGGGTGTCGATGACGCTACAGTGGAGGTTGGTGATTTCATCCTCGCCGGGTATATACCTTTTATCCGCTATGCAGAGTGGCCGTATTAAAATGTAAATGCGTGGTACCTAGTTATTATGCGGAGCGGCCGATGCGATCTCCACCGGCGGCGATGCGACCCTCGTCGTGTATCCCGCCTCCTACACCCCCGCCGTCGTCGTCGTAAACACCCGATAATGGGGAAACCGTGTATCTAGCTATTCGACCCTGTACGCCCACGCGAGTGTGAGACCGAGTAAAAGGGAAAACACAGCAGACGAGCCGCCTATCGCTGTCTCCTGACCTTCCGCGATCAAAAAAGCGCTCGGACATCCTGATCCATCCAGCGCGATCCCTGCTCGCACACCCTGAATTTATCGGTCGTTCGCGCGCAAGGGATCCTCTCGCGGATTTCGACGCTTCGCGCGAGCTGACGAACGTCGATCAATTTCCCCTCGTCCGGATTACCTTCCGCGCCTCTCTGCCTCTGACACTTTTACGCCCATCGTAAAATCGCCAGCGCATCTTCCTCCGACGTTGACCGTATGATTTCGATTAAGATATCTCGTTACTGCGGCGTAAAAGCGGCTCTTGAACCACCTACCGAAACGCTCGGTCACTCGATGGACTTCCGCATACGGAATACCGTTTCAGGAGAGCGATATTGTCGTTTCACGTTCGTTCGATTGATTTCGTTCGGTCGCAGTTCGGAATGCAGCATTCGAACGGCCGGTAGTTTTCGTTTCATTCGAGATGCACATTGACCAAGTAATCGTGCAACGTGGTACGTCGACTACTATATAGGTAGAAAACTGAATACATTCGAGACCGATGACGTAAAAAGTTTCGCGACATCGTTGTCAACCTCTTTTTAACGACGATCGTCGTGACGAGCCCTCGCAATTAGAGATCCGACGTTCGGGGGCGGTCGCCGAGAAAAGACTGGCGTAAGCAGGATTCCCTTCGCGCGACGCGACGATAAAAAACATTTGTTCGTTTTGTTACTCGTTACACAAGCGGGCGTAGGGAACGGAGGTATCCTTCAGCCAAGGGCATGTTTTCTTTCCGTCCGCCTTCACCCTCTTGTCACCGCGTTCGCGATGCTATCACTGCCGCCTGTTTTGCGGCTTTCGTATTATTTGTGCATTTCCACGGTTATATTCCTCCCGTGTCTCCGTTCTACCGTATAATAAAATCCCTCTCAGCAGACTGTCTTCTCGCTCCGTGCACCCCGGCCCCCTCTCGGTACACAGTATGTTGCCGCGTCGTGCTTGCACGGGGCAACGCGTGGCGCATTCCTTGGTGTGCCGAGGGAAACGGAGGGATCGGAGGCGACGCCGACGCGACGGGAGGAAGCGAGCACGCGAGAGACGGGACGCTGATGGCTACAGAGGGATGAGACGGAGGAAAACATAGGAGGGCTGAGTAACTGCAAACAGCAAATAGCAGCAGGTACCCGACGCGCATTCCACGAACGGTGTGTATAAACACGAAGCCGACGGTCGTGAAATCCGCGGCAGAGGGACCCCTGTTAATGCCGTCGAAGATACACGATACTCCGTCTATATTTGTCGATCGGTTCCAAAGACGATACGTATAAGCGTCCCGTAAGCGTAACGTAATCGGGGGGATACGGCCTTACAGTGCTCCCTATTCGCTTTAACGTAGCGAGAAACTTTGTACACCGTCAGTCGTGAGCTAATGAACCTAGGTCACCTTGATCCATCGAAAAGCACGACACGATGGCGGAGACAGCCTTAAGTTTGCCCGAGTGTATTTGGCGAAACGATGGGGAGAGAATGGGGGACATTAAATGTCGATTAAAAAGCGACCTGTAGCGATCAATTTGACGAACGGATCAATTTTTCGATGGCGCATTTTTATCGCCACTCTACATCGATTTTCTATCGACGAAAGGGATGAAACTTTGCTCGATAATTAATAAGAACGCGTGCCGAATTCGAGGATAATCCGGCTTATACTTTCTCCTAAAGATTCGCAAAGTAACCCATTTTTCGAGGCGTTGAGACGAAAAAAACCCTTTATGGTACAAGGGTCGTATTCGAGAGACGGCGAGGGAAACACGCGCTACTATCAACGAGGGACAACAGGTTACAAAGCCGACGCAGTTAACGCTGACCGCAGGTCAAGTTTCCTCGTTGTGTTAGGGTCAAAGGGCATTCCTATTAGCGGAAGTTAATGACACTTTTATGGAACAGCAGAATCGTTTTCACGGAGTAACGGGAGTTTGGTTTGCCTTCGAGTGGGGAACGGAAATTAATGGGAAAGCGCGAGAACGATTATCCGGGGCGCGGGACGCATCGTTGGCCGTTTAATAAAGAAATGACGCGGTGGGAGGAATCGTCAGCTATTATACGACGTAACGGCGTCGTAAAGGAACACCGCGGAAAAACAAGATCGACGAGATACGTCGAGAGCTAGGCAGGAGGAAACAAGCTGGGCGGGGTTGCATAAATATTTCTGAAAAATTAACGAACCAGCGGTTGTACATTTTACAACGCTTGATAAGTTCCGTCGTAACGAGAGCAAAAGGTCGCTGATAAATAGGTCGATCGTGCAGGTCCTGCCGAAGCGTAAAGAATTCATTTCTCCTACGAGAAGTTTGAATATTAAATACGAGTCGCCGCGGTCGTGGCCGCGTACGATTAATTGATTATCGTTTTACGAATGATGAACGAGCCCCAGCGGTTGCCAGCGATAAGAAGTTCCTCAACCTTGGTGAAATACGGTGCTAAAACAGGTGACGCGGAATTCGAAGCTTCCAACTTATTTGTCTCCTAGTTTGAATAAAAATAATTTATTGGTGTTCCAACAGGTAGGAGGAGAGGGGTGGTGTAAATTGAAATCTTATACCGCGGTAAAATACGCATGTATATCGGTTCTCTTGGATGTTTTTCAACGATACCTGTGTTTGTCCACTTCATAGACGATACAAGTAAATAAGAAAGCGTGTATCGATACGCCGCGCGAAGCTTGTATAGAGATTGTAGTCGGGCAGGTCGATGTAATGACGTGAAAAAGGAAACGGGAGAAAAACGAGTCGCCTCAAAGTGCTCGCCTAAATGGCACGTTCCATTAGACCGGAAAATTCGAAGGCCGCGCGGGTCGATATAAGTTGCTCGTTACAACGGTCGTCCACTTTGCTAGCGAATGAGGGTCAGGTCGATCGAATCGACGCCGACGATGCGATTAATCGCGATACCTTATTCTTTCCGTCGGTCGCGCAACACACGAATCGACGGAACCCACACCGCGATTTCTGTCGGTTGAAGGGCGACCGCGACGGGTGGAGGGTTCGACGAAACCGAGCCGATGTAAATTCAGTCGTTTAAAATTATAATGCGTTGCGGGTCCGTAACGACTGTCGACGCGTTGTCGCCGATTTGCACTCCGAATCGATAAATTTCGCTCTAATTGCTCCGACGAAGCTGGATCCGAAATGCGAGTTCTCGCGCTTGTTCGGCGGTTGAGTCGCACTTCTGCGCAGTGGTGCTTAACCTTTTCGACCACGCGGCATAGATTAGAGCAATGTTTTCCATAGCGGGAAACACAACTTCTCGCGAGGTCGCCTCGCGATCCAACGAGGATGCAAAAGGTGGCGTAGTTTATAGCTTCACCGGTAGTGGAAACTCAGGAATAAATGCTTTCGCGATTCATGAGATTAGAGTTGCACGGGGGTCTCGAGTGTACGACCTCGACGAAACCACTGGTTTAGAGAGAACGAATCTGGAAATGTCGTTAATCGTTTTCCCAGCATAACAATTCTTTAATAGGGGCGGCGCATCGCGATGCAGTGATTAAGATTCATTGGTTTAGCGGTATTCTTTTGTTCGCATCCCCAATGAGTCGCTAAATATTCGAATCGCCGTTCGCGATACAAGAGATTATTAAAATATTTCAACGAGCCGGTCGACCGGTCGTTACCGGAGTCCTCTCCTCGCGAGGTTCTCAATTAAATGCTAACGAGCGAAGAGCTCTTTTCACCTGAATACTGCTTCGTTGGAAGCTGCGGGAGCCACCTATCTCTCGCTCCACTTCTCTCCTCCCTCTCCCCGATTCGTGGCCTCCTCTGGCCCTTGTTCTATCCCCCCTACTCTTCTTCGACGACATTGTTTTAACGAGACTGGGAAGTGCAATTTGTTCGTCCTGTCTTCGACCCATCGCAAGAGGGGTTACCTACCTTTTTCTTCTCTCTTTGCGATACCCTTTCCTGCGATTTACTCTCGACTGTGCGCGTCTGACGCGGTATCGTAGGGAGGAGGAAAGAGATCATTCCTGGAAAGGACCGCGAGACGTCTCGAGTCAACGTTTTATTAACCCGTTCGACGAACGTTGGTCTCGAGTAGCGAACAGTCATTTAATACACGACATACTCGTGAAATATTCCTCTTAACCAGAAGCTGTTCTTTCCCTCTCCACGCAATATCAGCGAATACGACCCTGCGCTGTAAAAAGTCGTTGCTGACAGTTTCGAAATTATTTTGCAATTCCGGGGCTGGCAGCGGCCGGTGCAGGAGGTGAATTCGAAGTTGTCGACTGTTCAGCGGCAACAATGGGATACGTCGAGCGGCAATTGAAATGTTGTACGCGAGAGCAGGCTGTCTCGTTACCCCGTCCGTTGCATTCAGAAGGAAAAATTATGTACGCCGAGGGTCCATTATGCCTGGCTAACTAAATCTGCCGGTTGCTCGCGGGAGCGCTATTGTTGTTGTTGGGAATAGAAATATTCGCGGTAGGAACGCTGGCTGCGCAACGACCTTTACAATTCAGCAAATATTCCTCGTTTCGGTCAACGAACGAACGTTCAACAATTCTTTCACCTCCAATTCGTAAGATGCCTTGCATTGGTGCACCTTTAAGAATTAGAACACGTGGTTTCCGTGCAGGCGAGGATGATCGAAGGGACATCATCGATCCTTGTCCTCGTAACTTTAAGCGCTCCCATTGGTTCCTTTCTAAATTCACTCTCGAAAACTCTTTCTATTCGTCGCTGAACAGTTTCCCTTTCCAGGCATCGGGAAACGAGAAGGTACACGGAAACGCAGCGGCGGTGACGAAGGTGGGCGCACTCGAGTTAAATTTTAATTTGCAACTAGTTAAAAAGTTAGCGGCACCCGCGAACGTAAGAACCGACTCGCGGCTGGCGGCGGTGGCGCGACGATAATGTAAGTGGGTGAACTTTCGTCGGTTACCTCAAGACTCCGGGGGTGCCGCGTGGGGGTGGAGAATCATGCGAACATCCGAGAAATTCGAGAAGCGCGAACTCGTTAACCCGTAAATCGTCGTTAAGGATCCGCGGGCGGGACGTTCGCCGCTTGGATCGCGTTAGTTGCGATTAACCCTTTGTTGGTTTTTTGTTATGCCTGGGTGCTATTTAAAATCGGATTACGAGTAGTTTCATTTACCGTGTTAAGTACTGCTTTTACCAGGAACGATTTATTGGAATGAATTTGTTAGTATTTATCGTTTCGTTGAATACCGCGGCTGAAACAGCGTACCTTCGGCGATTGGAACGGATTCGCCGCGAATCCGCTGGTTAGGCGATACTATCGAAAAGGTTAACTCGGCACGAGCGCAGTCGTGACGTCGTTCTCACGAAAAGACGTTCGGATTTATCAATCGTGTCGTTGTGAAACGACTCAAAGGCGTTTATACGACAAATCGTTCAATTTCCAACGGCGCAGCGGAATATCGGCCGAATCCCGGCCGAGACCGTTTCTGTCTTCGTGCCAAGGAAGGCGAATAGGCTGTCCCGGATGATAGTCGAGAATATACGCAACGCGAGAGAGGGATGGCAAGAACCGAGAGAAACGTGGCGAGCATACAAGGGGATGGAGATCCGTACGAATCCCTTCGAATAGAATAAAGAACCGGCATATCGGCGAAACTACATAACCGTAACGTTATTACGTCGCAAAAGGAGTTATTTGCCGCGGTAAATAAGAAGGCGAGGACTAAAGGTAGAGCGGAGGGGGTAGGCGGGTCGCGGAAAAGAGTGGTCGGGAAACGAAAAAGGACGGAAAAAGGGTGCACCCCGCGAGAAGATGAAATTTCCTTTTCCGGGTCGATCGTTAAGCCGCGGTACAGTCGTTCCGACGACGGAAATATCGGTTTTTGTAGACGAGAGATCCCATTGTCTTTGCGGATTTCTCTTTAAAAAAAATCAGTGAAAGAAACGACGAAGCGAAAAGGAACAGAGGAAAAAGGCGGACAAAAACGGTAGTAGTTGGTTCGCGGTCGTTACCGAGTCCTTTCCGTTACGTCATATATTAGTCCCAATGAGATCGACGGGACGTTGTAAATCCACGAGTCGCAGCGTGGTATTTCAATTAATCATCGGACGGTAGAAGAATCGACGGGTTGGGCGTACCGCGTGGCCTGGATTACTTTTCATTCGCAGTAAAATGTCCATCTTAAAAAAATTATATTACGATTTAGATAGCGTTTAGATGGTTGGATGAGAAACGTAATGCGTGCAACGGTTAAGTAACCGAATAAACGTTACAACGTAACCTGACGCGGTTGGTCGTTACACCTACGCATTCTATGCCTAATAACGTGAAGTGAACTTTCGCGTTCCTCGTATCTAAGCTTGCTCGTCGAGACCTTGGGCAGCCATGTAGTTTAATGAAAATGCTCGCTCGCGAAGCTGTCGTCGAGCAAAAAGAGATAATGGGTCGAGGAAAGCATAAAATATCGCGATATATGCTATTATTGAATTAAGAGATCGAGAAAGATCGGATAGATGTCTCGATTTCGGCGGAAGGTAAAATTAAGTCAGTTTCGCAGACGGGCGGTTAAATACGAACAGTTAGCGGTTCAAACAACGGGGAAACGGAGTGACGTTAAAAACCGAAGGAAATCCGTTCGGGAACGTCTTTATCGCGCTGATACATGATTGCAGTTTGAACACGGTGCCTGCAGTTACCGTGCCAAACGAGTTTGTTACTGGCTTGGTAATTGCATCTTTCGCGTCTGACTGTTAGCTTGCGCGGGCGCGGACGCGGGCGCGGTCGTAAGTCGCGGGGATAAGCCGCGGTACAAAGAGAAAGACGGAGAGAAAGGGCGACGGCACAGAGACTCAGGCTTCTCAGAAACGATCGGGAATCTTGTGATTCCAATTAACCGATAACGAGCAGAAGTAATATCCCTCGCCCTTCTGGCTCGCTTTCTCTTCGGTTCGCTTTATTCTCCCCGTTCCATCACCCAACCAGCTTCATTCTCCCTTTTTCCTGGCTAGATCGATCTGGAGCTCACCGTACCGCTTCGCCTGCAGGAGTAACAGAGCAATAGAAAAGCTGAGTTTAGCCTCCTCATACATATGTATCACGGTAATACCTGGAATATGGATAAAATTTGTTGGTTCGATTCGCGATCAGGAGTCGATCCACGCCATTGTTTGTGTTTCTTCGACTCGATTGGTGTTGCTCTCGCAAGATGCAATGAAAACGATACCAGATTTCCTTTTGCGTTAGTTTTGATACACGCCGGATAGTATCTCTCTCGAGCTTTGTGTATTTATCGCTTCGCGAACATTATGCGAGACATTCTCGCACTGCGCGAATGCGTACGGGAAAATTACGTCAGGGTGTTGTCAAAGGGGCATAAAACAGAATGTCCGCAGCACCGCGAACGAGCGTTCCGTTTTACAGCCAGCGTGGAACGATAGCGGATCTTTTCACGTAATGGAGTTACGACCTGATTTCGATATCGCCGATATTTTCGAAGCTTTCGCCGATGCAGAGGCGGCCGACCGATCGCGCGATTAATTAACCGGCCCCCGTCGTGTAATTGCCCGGCTCGTTGCTGAAAAGAGACCCAGCTGAAATTAATCTGTTCTCCGTTCGTCTGATAACGCGCACTTTTCGAGGACGTTAAACTGTTAAACAGAAGTTATATCCGCGATAAGGATTCGTGAAACGACGGGGTTTACGATGCCGACGTGACTCCTTCGCTATTTTTTGAGACCGACGGGTCTGCAACGGTAGAAGCCCTAAAAGTTCACCGGCGACGGCTTAATTTCAAACTTTGTACACACGTTTATTTACGTCTCGCAAAGCTATTCAAGTTTCTTCGTGTATATCTCGGTAGCGCCGAGGTTTTCTTGGTTAGCGAAGCGCATGGTTTTGCCGTGGCATGTACGCCGGTTTTAACTGATGTTAAAGTGTTTTCGGTGGTCCGCGTCTTATTGTTAGTCAACCAACCACGGGGAACGGTGTCCAGCGATAACTAATGAAACGCAACGGGCCAGGGAATAGAAAATCATGGCCGCGACGACGTTCGCTCGTGAATAATTGCCCGCGGGCGTGGACCAACACGCGGAGAATATCATTTACGAAGCGCTACGCTACCGCGAATATGTCCTCGGTGTACAATTTCCGTACGGTCGGAACGTCTTTTCCCCGGAGAGTATACACGCAGACCTCGTAGCGTGTGTAGAAAGCATACGGTGCCCTGGAAAAGTCTCTTTGCAGGCTATCGTCGTTGAGCGGTCGTAAATGAAAAACGAAAGAAATTCTATAACATCGATGAATTTAAATTCATCGTTCGTTTCTAGTCGTCGATTTGATAAGAATTCTTTCGATACTACTTACATTAAATTAATTAACAACCGATCTTGATACGATATCACAAATACAAAGACACTCTATTCGGTATATCGTACACCGTACGATACACGAATCAATCCGGAGAGTTGCGCTTAGTAAACGATTTGTTCACGGGTAAGCGTACCTGTCGTGACTTTCCTAACACCCTTTAGGTCGAAATAGAACGCGTGGATAATGATACGCGATACGTGACGCTAGGTATCGTATCACGACACGTCCGATACGAATCGTATCTGCCAAGGGAATAGCCGAGTAGCGATCATAGAGAATTTCGATCGCGTCTGAACAAGCACGGGGCAATACTACTTTCGCCGTTTCGCTTCCGTTGCTCTGTCATCGGCAGTCGCGAATTACCGAGACGTAACTACCAGCAGTTATATAAATTACAGCGTGCCGCGGGACGATCATTAGCGTGGCGTAATTTAATGAGAAAGACAATGCACTTTTCTGGAACGGAACGGGACCGGAGCGGGCACGATTCAACTCGAGATGTTCGTAATGGTACTCATTATACGACAGCGACGTAGAGTGGCCTTTTATCGTGGCTCGATTGCCACAACGGTGCGACGGTAATAACAAGAACCGCATAATAACGCGCGGAATCTCGAATTCTTCGATCGCCCGTGCTCAACGTTGGTTCCATAATTGAATACTCGAGACTGATTCCATCGAACCGTAATCATTAGGAGCAGATATGCGAGAACTCGCGAATCCCGAGACAAGAATTTCTCAAGCTCAAAAATCTCACATCTACGTATACAATATTCACGCGATGTATCGTTATTCTTATAAATGTGTATCAATTTATATAACGGCGTAAATTAATAGATTATTCTGATAACATGAGATGGAAGCGCAGAAGCAATTTCGGCCAACTTTTTCATACGAATACCCCGCTATGCAGCGCGCGACCAATCCTATTACTGGGCCGTATGCGCAAAGAACGAAAACGTATGCATAAAGAAGTAGCCCGGGTAAGGAACGTGCTCGTTTCAGGTTTATTTCGGGCCAGGAGGGAAAAGAATGGCGGGGTTTGCGAGCTCGGTCGTTTTCATCGCGGAAGACAAATCCGCGGCGTTAACTGGACGTGTAACGAAACGCGCGACGTCTCCTGACTGAAATCACGTCAGGTCAGGTAATTTATATGAATCCGCGTGCTCGTAGATATCGCAGAGGAGTGGGTTACTTGCCACCGACTCCCCGGTCCGTGTGTACCCAACCGGTTTGCAAGGAACGATCTGACTTGCTCGACGAACGCAACGAAGAGGGCGGTATCGCTTTACGGGCCCCCGAGGGCAGTTATTCGAAATAAGCAAAAGCTCTTGGCCCATCTCCGCAAAGATAAAACCGGAACGTGATTTTTTTGTCGATCGATATCAAGGAAACGGCCACGGACCCACAGAAAACCTCGTTACAATTCACGGTTACGAGTTCGATCCTCGATTGCGACGAGATGAACGAAGCTACGATCGGAAAAATATTTAATTATGTTCATCCTATTTGTTCGAGCGCGAATGTATTAAGAATATCGCAACACGCGTGAGTCCCATCGCTAATCGTCGACATTATAAATCGGGTCGCGCGGCTCGGTAGACGCGCCGGAGCGACGAAAGTCACGATTTATGGGACTTTGTTTACGAGCCATTAAAGAAGAATTATATCGGGTTGAAAATCGCGCGAATTGTCTTATCGTGCGAAACAACGCGAACGCGAAGCCAGCGATGATTTAGTCGAACGCCGCGGCTCTTCTCCCATAAATCACCGACGAAACGTCACGCCTGGCCGTAACGATTCGGACTTCCTTTCGGTGTCTCGCTTTCCGTTGCTTCCGAGTCCAAAACTGAACATTGGGACCCACTCGAAAACTTGTACCAAGGAAATGACTATATTGCTTTAGTCGTGACAGGGGTTTTGGCCAGATGTGTTTGATCCGATCAGCGGAGGTCGTCCTTTTGGTCGTCTGTTCTGGTTTTCGGAAGTATTTACAAGTCTACCAAATTTGAGGTCTGTGTTTCTTAAAGAACTGCAACGATAACTAAATGATAAAGTACATTACATAATTGAACACACATTTGACCACTGAAGGAGTAGAAAGGTGTTCGTATAGAATAAGAATAGTATTCCACGCGGGTGAAACGGCAGGGCACAGCTAATCACATATAAGTGAGTCGATAACGACTGTCAAAACTACCTCCATTCAGTCATTTATTCAACGATAGAATTAGTTTAACATGAGAGAAATCCGCAAGAATTGCTATGGACGGAACGGTACAGACGGTCGATCGATTTTCGCGAACGATTCGCCATCCGGCAATTAATTAAGAAGAAAGGGGAGGATCTTTAATCCCCGGTATGCGGGTGGTTCGCGGTAATATCGAGTCGCGGCGATCGGGCGCACAAAGGCGGTCAATTCGTCGAAAGCTCGCCCCCGCAGACGTGGAGGAGGCTTGTCAGCCACTTCCTGACTAATTGCCGCCGGGGTTCGCCGTTTCTCGGAAGTCCCGTGGAAATATTGCTTCCGCAGGTCGAAGTACCGAAGTCCGACCTCGGGAAGACACGGGCCTATTTCAGTGCAGAGAATTGAGGTCGTAGATCCTCCTCGAGTCCTCGGTAGTCTCTCACTCTCGCTCTCCTTCTCTCGTCGCTTCTCTGTCCCTTCGTGTTCCATCCGAGTCTTTGTTCCTTCTAGTCTACTCCAGTTCGAGTGGCTCGAAACCATGAAGCTGATATACTAAATTCTCTTGTTTAATTAGAAATTAACGGAAGGTAGTGCGTCTGACCGAGGTACGCCAGCGTCGAGCTTGTTCGAGGGTAAGACGCCTACGCACGCGCTTTCTTTGGCGACTTAACGAAATTCCGCACCGAAACATATTTTTCTTCCCCGAAAAATGAGAGTTACTCGAGTTCCCTGTTTCGTGTGTCTCGCCTTGTATACGTACACGTAGCAAAACTTCGAGGTTCTGTTCGTAAAGGATGCCGTAGAAACTCGAAGGAAACCACTGAAACACGGCAAAACAAAATTAAATCGAAGGAAGGGAACAATCGTCGAGTCGGCAGCTTGCCACGTAATCGCGGTCCTTGGGGGATTCCTCGACGTTATCAGCAACATTGGACGGGCGTATTTGTATTGCTTGCGTACTCGGGTACGAGAAACATCCAAATTTGTCTGGTCGTTCGCGAAGGTCTGACAAGTGAAAGCCGCGAACCGTATTCTGGGTCTCTCCTTTTTTTATTTATTTTTGAATTCTTGTAAATGCGAAAATATCGATTGCCGAACAACGATCACGCGAGTTTCTCGATTGATTGGGAAAAGAAAAACTCGGCTACAATTCGTGGATTCTGGTTGCGAGGGATTTCCGCGACGGCTGTGGACTACTCGATGCGTCTGGCAGACATTCCTCGAGATGGCGGAGAAAGAAAGCCGCAACGCGGCGTCGAGCGTGTTGCCGCGGCGTGGCCGTGCCTTGGGACGACGGCGTAATCGTAATTAACGAGGCAAAAATAGAGCCCCCGAGTAGCAATGGGTTCGCACGGTGCGCACCAAGTGAAAACTCATATTTACCGGTTAGCGAGCTCAGACACCCGCAGTAATGCTGCAGCATTACGCGATACGCCGGGAATACAGAGTTTCCGCCTGTGCGGCGAAATAAGCCGGACAAGGTTGTGCGTCCTGAAAACAAACCAGAGGAGATCCCAATGAAATAGGATACGGACACGTGGAAAATGACGCGACGACTTTAATGCCGAAAGTATTAGTTCCCGGGCTTCCATGTGTCGCGTTAATCGTTACCTTTGGTTTGCTCTTGCACATCTACGGCTGTTCGATACCTCGATTCGAGGTCGTGCGAGACTTGGCGAAACGGAAAATCGAAAACTGTATCTCGCGAAAACAGCTTTCGTAAATCGATAGGAAACTTGTATGTTTAAATTGGGGATGAACTCGACGTTATTCGGGGGAACGTTTTAAGATTGGTTTTTCCGGCTTCTTTGCGATCGTAAAATTCCGTAGCGATCGTAGAGCACGATAACCAGGGGGTGTCGAGTAAGGAGAATATGATGGATGATTAATTACTTCACAGGCGATGTAGGTTTTTTCAGGCGTCGACGTGGTGTATGGTCGAGCGTTATCACGATGGCTTCTTTTAGTATTAACCTTAATAGCTTTTCAGAAGGAATGCTTTCATTTTTATTTTCGAAAGCTCTGATCTACCGCATCTGTTGTACTCCGTCCCGTGTACAGCGAAATATTTTATCGACGTAGCTCGGTCTCCCCTCTACGAATTCAAATGTGAAACAAATTTTTATCGCTACGAGAAACATCCATCTTTTCGTATCGCGACGTAGACGATCCAATCGTCGAAAAACTTAGGTAAATATTTCGAGTCTGGCCACGAGACGAAAATTGTCTGCGTATATCGCGTCGCGCGACAAGTGTTTTCGCACGGACGTTTAATTCTCTCGCGGCGTATACACCCGAACCGTTCCATAAAGTCTTCCGAAACAACACCGATGGGAAAGAAAAAAACCGCGGAAAAGCGGTCGCATCTCTGTATATCGACGGATGCCGGTCAACGGGAAAATTTAAAAGGTCCGAACGCGCTTTTAACGGGGCTCACAGGTTGCTTCCTAACGGAGAAGTAATACAATATTTCCAACGGGACGGAAGGGAGGTGCGCGCTAGCGCTTGGACAATTAAAAGCTCGCAGCGGTGGGCGAGAATAATTGCTCTTCGTTTCGACGCGAAAGCCGGAATTCTGGCGGCGCTGACAATAAAGCTGACCCGTAGCAGCGCGCGACAAGAGGAGGATGCGATTGTACCGAGTGACAACCCAGTATGTCCAACGACCAAATGGATTTTACGTGTACACGAAAAATACCGCCCCTGACAGAGCTATTGTGTTCGATACGAGCCGGAGTCACGCACCCACGGGTTTTACATGGACGCATTACACCTACATTTACCGTCCCATAATCCACGCCGCGCGAGACACCCTCGCTCGTACGCTCCCCGATTCGTGCGTTACGTATGGAAACCAAGACCTGGACGGAATTAATTCACCTTCAAACCGGAATGGTTTCAACGAGCGAAGAAACGATTAGCAAACGCAACGTGGCGCGCGGACCATCGCATCAAACGTACTCATTTGTTTTTCTTGGATTTTTGTATCTTGGAACATTCCAAGAAATATCTCGATCGTGTATACGCGTAGACCATCCTAGAGCACTTCTTCTGCGGATTTCGGTTCTTTCTTCCTCGGGGCCCGTTTTTCCTTGAAATTGCACGTAACTCGATTTTCCCGGGAGTTTCTCGCTCGAGACGTTTCGAAAGCTTTTTCATAATGCCGCGACAAAGCCCTCTCTAGTGGATATTTCCGTTCTCGCCGTTCTGGGCGGGAAATTTTAATCACGAGATTGTAATTAGCGAGGTCGTGAAACGACATTATGGACCAACTCGTAAAAAACCGACCGGATTAGACGAGATTTAGGTCCGCGGGAGCGTTCCGCGCCACGGATTTTTCAATTTGTCGTCCGAATCGGTTCGCGACGATTCCATCGTCCTGCCGGAATTGAAAAAGAGGAAAAAGAGAAATATATACGGGCGCGCCGAGCCACGTTCCCCGCCGAGCAGTGGAAATGTTTATCGTTTTCTAACGAGAATGCTAACTCGATTTATCGTCGATTCGACACGGGCCACGTGTGCGATGTTGGCAATCCTTATCGCGTCTCGGTTATCATAGCGCGCTTACGTTTACGTGCCGGCGTTGCAGGTTGTGTTAACAACCCTTGTTTCCGGCTCGTTCGAGTAACTACCTTTCCACGCCGAAGTGATTTCGTGCAATTTCTCGTGCTGGCTAATCATGAAACTTGCGTACTTGGAAATAAAGTACGTCCTAAGTATCTCCTTAATTCTATCGCGGAGTATAAGTTACGAAATAGAGAGCGATGCATGGTCGTTGTTTAAGAGTCAACGAACGCGCGAAACGGACGATCGGCAACAGTTAACTCGTTTCGAGGATCGCACGTTTCCATCCGTTCGTCGTTGAACGAGACGGTCGCGCGTGTTTCGTTTATGAAATGGGACGTTACGATGGAGCCCATTAAATAAATTTATATTACATCATAATAGTACCGCTCGGAATAAAATAAATATTTGCCTCGGCGCAATTCGGCACCGATAGTCATGAAATTTAATTCCCGTCACCGTGAATGCGAATTTACATTCGTCGCTGGAGCGTGGACCACGCGCACGCGGAAATGCACCCCAATAATTTCCCGTTTTTCGTGCAGCCCATATTTGACGGACAACTGGCGATTTTGAAAATTTTTTCTACCTCGCTCGATGGCAATCGCGGCGGAAACGAAGACCGAGATAGCGGTATAACGCCGCGCATGTACCGCCCGCGCATCGAAACGAAAGCGACAGTTTTAATTACGCGGCCGACCGGTGTATCGCGCTATCGGGAATATCGGGGATATCGGCTGCATATACCTATGTACCCGCCAGCGGGCACGTTGCGCTGTGCGATATTGGCTATCGCCCTCCGTTACCCTTTTGTTACGCCGTCCTGTCCACGTAATCTGGAAATATTAGTTCGCAATGATCATCAGCTTCGCACGTTTACTCGCTTTCGTCCGCTTTCCACGTGGCACGGACCTGCGAACCCATTCAGAGATACTTGTTCTCGCGATGCCTCGTTTCATCCGTACTCGTTAACGTACGTTTTCTCGAATTATTTTTAACGCAGAAACAAAGGCAGCCTCGACAATCTCTGTCGTTTCAAATGACACCTGTTACTCTAATCAGCGTAGCGGGAATAGAAAAGCAGGACGAACGACTTAGCTACCACCGGCACACGCGTAATAGTTTTCAGCTATTGAACTCCGATCTGGTTCGGAGAATCTAGCGCTCGTAGCGTCTGGAACATCGGAATCGGGCATCGGTCCAAAAGGAGTTCGACGAGATCGTTTGGCTACCTAATAATTCAGCAACGGTCGAGCAAAGTTTACGAAAACGTCTGCGTTCTCGCGTTTGTTTGCTCTGCTTTTTGTCTAGGCATTCTTGTTTGCCTGCTTTTCAATTATCGGACATGCAATGCTTTGTGTTATCGGTGCCTGATCTAGACATACCTGGCCCCCGGCAAGTTGCCTGCATTTCCGCTCTGGCTCTTCTCCGTTTTCCCTACCTGCACGGAAACTGACGTGCCTCTGAGGAATTTTACGGCGATCGAACATCGAGGCATAGCGGCGTCGTGGCTTTTTATGCACGGTCAATGGATACCGAAAAACTCGCGCAAAAGCGATCCCCGAGCGAAAAGTTATCGGAGATCCTCTCCTGTTTCCTGCTTGCGAAACGTAAATTTCCACGCGATCGCACGATATTCTTGTTCGCCACGGCGAAACAAAATTATCGAAACAAGCTTTATTCGATCAGCGTCGAAGATTCGATTTTGCACGTTTAATTTCGTCGGTCCGAGCCTCCCGGAGAAACTACTTTACCGGAATCGTCCAGTTGCCGGCGATTCGAACGAAAGAAAAAGAGGAAGTGGAGTTCGCGCGAGGTTGAACCAGTTGGTTCGGGAAAATGGCGCAAACAGGACGGGCCTTGGAACGGCAATGTGTCTTTCGTCCAGCCGGGCCTCGGCACTGCTTCCCTTGCCTAGAATACGTCCGGTAATTGCGTTTGTGTGTAGCCAGGAAGTTTTATTTGGCTGGCATTTATTCGGCAACGAAGAGACAGCAGCCCACTTAAGAGGAGAGACAAATGTATTTACGTCGTGAATCTGCCAGGAAGCCCGCATCCACCTTTCAAGCTTACCCCTTTTATCCTGGGATTCTCGCAAAATTACGGAAACCTCCTGCGACTGGTATTTCGTCGATAGAAAAAGAAATGAAAGAAAATCGAAAACACTTGCCGAAACGCGTCGAGACCATACCTAGTACATATTTACCTTGTTTAAAGGAACGGGGAGCTAGCTTAATCGGGAGTATCGCATTATCGGTTGAGTCTCGTAGCTTACAAGGTCACGGTAAAAGTAGACAACGCTGATGGGAGCATAGATCGCCGTCTATGACAACAGTATGACCGACAAGACGCGCAAACGAACGTGTACGTGTAAATGCTGCTTCGATAATAGATTCCCCATTTGGAGTTGAGAGTTCCACGGTGAATCTGTAACTCCGACGATCAAACTGCTTGCAAAGTTTGTCGCTCGAATCGAATGGGAGTTTGGGTAACTCGCAGCTAGGCTGGCTCTTCTCTTGTACACGGTTGTGTATGTACGCGTACGTCTCTTCTCTTCCCTTCAACCTTTAGCCGCATTTTCGCGTGTACGTACACGTACGAGTGTGTACACCCGCGCCTTGGATCTCCAGCCGAGTTGACTGTTCTGCGTGATCTCTTCGCGCATTGTCGATGCCACGGAAAGTATCCGAGACTTATTCTCCTTCCGATTCCAGCTTCCTCTCGTTTTCGCTGTTGTCCGCCAGACACTGCACCATTAAAGTGTTTGCCAAAGACGATCCCGAATACGTCCTGACGCTACGACATGCATACTACATAAGGAACGCCGTCATTGTATCGTAAAGTGTGCTTTCTCTACGTGGAATCGTTGCAAAACAGGAATTGCGAGAGTATAGGGTGTGGCATAATTCGTGATTCTTCGTATACTCGCAGATCGCGTTATACGAGGCGTTTACTCGATGCGATTTCAGTACGAGTATTGCCGTAATTTTAAACAATTATATATATATTTTTGCTTCAAATGAATAACAGTATTATCTACGAATACATAACGGGGCGTTAGACCTGCGCGGCATGTCTGACCATTCTTCGCTGTATCTACTGGGAAGGCGCGCGACACACTGGTTCCTAGTCTGACCACTAGTCGCCGTTTCTACTTACTGCTTTCACGTACTTAACAATATCGTAATGTTCTGACAATATTACCCCAATTCTCGCAACTGATTTCGGTGTTCGTAAAGAGTTGGACATTTTTCAATTCTCGAATTACGACAGTAACTGCTGGACGAGCAAAAATTTTATTTCCACGATTTCAAATTAACCTTCCTATTCCATACGATACGGTGGTCCGAATTATATCGATGTAACAGTTTAGCGAATAATTTCTCGAGTGCTCGTGTTTCCCATCTATTCGCGTTGTAGAGACAAGTTAAAATCCAGTAATAAACGTCATGATCGTAGTCTGACCGGTGATATTCGAGCGTTCGATAAATCAATAACATCGGATCGAAAACTCGATCGGATTCCATAACTTAATGGAATGAACGCTCGTAGGTGTATAAAAACATGTATACATACGCGCATAGAAACAAACATACAGAGCATCCTGCCAAAACCAGTACCTTCGATTAATCCTATTGTTTTCGACGATACGGTAACATATTTCAGACAAAAATTATTCGACGTGGAAATTGGAGTGTCGAGCAATCAAAGATTGCGAAAAGTGTTTCTTTATATTGCAACTTTATATTGCATAGAAATGTATAAAATCTCCTATCACGTTGTTCCACGCCGTATACATTTTGTCTGTTTTCCGACATCGTGCGTGTGAGGTCGTGTGACATCGTATGTGTAACAGGTCGAGTTCCGTGTTTACTACACCGTGGTGGAGTCACTCGAGCGTAAAAGTATTTTCGAGAGTGTATCTCCGGCATCCGATAGCGTGCACGAGCGTGCTTCCCGCCCAACGAATATTTTAATACCTGCGAGCGGATTTCATCTCCGCATCATCCTCGTCCTTATGTACAGCCAGTCCTCTTCGTGAATTTAACACCGAAGAGCACTTATCGCTCTCTCGCACTCTTCTCCGCTCACAGCTAAATCGTCCTGCTCAAGTTCGACTTAGAGGTGTGACCTCGCCTGCCATCTCTCGTTCTTCTCTGTCCCCTCCGTCTTCCTCCTCGGCTGTCGTTCGCTTTGTTGAATTTCCGTTTCTCTCGCTTCGATGCTCGAAGATCGCCTAACGGACCGTGGTTCGGTTAGGAAGAGGCGGCGAATTCCAGGGAGAATAGGAGCCGAGTCGATAATAACCGGGCAAAGTCCATTATGATGCGTTTAAGGATTTACGTGGAGGGATTATCGATGCTCTCGTAGATAAAAAAAAAGAAGGATATCGAATCCCGCACCTCCGCCTCCACCGTTTCTTCTTTCTTTTTCATTCCTCCTCCGGTTGGTCTCCGGTCCGTGGCCCTCCACCTTCACCGTTCTCAGCGAGATTTACCTCATTCTCGTCTTTCCACTTCGGACCCCTTCCTCTGATCTCTTATTCTCCAATCTCGCCGTGCTCGTAAAGGATTCAAAAGAGATTGAAAAAGATTTGCTCGGGCCGCCGCTGCCGCCGCGAAGGAAGTGGAAGGCGAACGAGAAGGGCAAGGTAACGGGAGAGGGTTGAAAGGGGGGTAACGAAGAGGACGAGTTAAGCGTCGCGGTGATCACAGAGGTCGGGCGTTCGCTTTGTCGATAAAATAACTTTGAAAATTAAGAATACCAGGGTAGGCCGGTTAATTTCACCGGCAGGCAACCCTGCTTCCTGAAAAAAAAAACCCGTTAGTCCCTCAAGGGTTTACGATACGAGCCGCGGACTTTACCGGAGAACATCGCGGGTAATCTGCATTATAAAACACTCGTTGGCGGATACGCGAGAGCTGCAGCTGCGACTAAAGCGTAAATACAATGGAGTATTACGGCACGTACAGCCCGTCTTTGGCGCTTCTTTAAATAAGAACGGCTTCCTTGTCGTTCCATTTTGTCTCGTCCCTGGAAAAACTCAAGTCGACGCGATTCGACGCGACGCGACCTTCCGGCAATCTGGTCGCGATTTTTCACGTGGCTCGAACGTTCGCAGCGACACAGAATTAATTCAGAAATCGATCGACGTATGATAATTCAGACGAAGCCCGGCCGAGCGTCACGTACGCCTCCACATTTTGCGGCATCGGTGAATATATCGAAAAATCGATATTTGCTGGACCATCGGCGCGTTGTCACCTCCATAAATCAAGCGGATTCGGTACGCGTACGCATGAGCGACGTGCTCGCAAAAATATCTGGCCTCCGTGCGTCACCGTCTCTTCTCCATCTTTCCGTCGTAATAGTCGGGCCGAATTGAATTCAATTTTGCGGGGCCACCGATGATGTACCCGAGCGAACGTGTCGTCGCGTCGGACCGATTTCGCTGACGATCGCGATATCGCGCCACGTCGACGAGGTTGTAAACGACGATGTCGCGTAGGTGTACGCCGATTTGCGATGCTTTTAAGGAATCTCCGCTGTCCAACCTCGAGCAGATTCCAATTTAGATTCGTCGTTGCCGGTAGCGAGCGTACCATGCGATACCGCGCAGGCGTTCCACGTCGTCGCCATTTCGATGCCGAAGCGCTTTTGCTGGGTCCCATTACTCGGGACGTGCCAATGGTTTCATAAATCAAATTTATAGGGAAAGATCACCGTAATTTTTACGGCTCCGAGAGACAACTGTTTCAATCTCGTACGCGAAATTCAATCACGTGCCGTAATATCGCGGCAACGTTGAAAGTACAAGCGATAGACGTCATTATCGTACTAATTCCAAACACATATTTATCAACGCGGTCTAATTTAGGCGGCGTTTCGAATAAGGCAGCCGTATACTATTACGTTCAACGGTAAATTCTTCGCGTCCGGAATTTCCGCTCGAAAATTTACACAATTATTATCGAGGAATTCAGGCTCGTGGTAAATCCAGGGAAAGCGTTACGTTGGCAGTTCTATCGCGCGTACGTCTCATCAGTCTGTTTATGGCGTGGGATATGCAATATATCTTCCGGTTTAATCTGCCGGGCTTTCTTGCGTATCTTTCCGCCTAGGCTGACTTCTCGGGGATTAATTTTTTCCCGACGCGGACCGAGCGGAAACGGTGGCCGACTGCTACGCAGAACGGACGTCGATCCTTTATCTCTGTTTTTCCCGTCGGCAATTTTTGCGTTGTTATGGGACTGTTTCGGGAGGTAAATATAAATTGAAACGAATTACGTAATAAAATGACCGTTGGCGAAAGAAAGAGCGAGAGGAGGGGGATAAAATATTATCGGTCGAGGCGCGTGGGACGTCGAGCAATCTGGACCACCAGCACGAGAGGAATCACGGGAAAAATTCGGGCATCGACGAATACCGCGCGATGGCGGTGGGTATGCTATGCTCGTGCGGCGGGCATGAAAGAGGGAGCGCCAGCCAAGGGACGAGAGGGCAGAAGAATGGACGATAGGACGATGGCAATGTACAGCGGGGTCGGACAGGTGAGGGTGTGAGGGTATAGCCACGATATATCGTGGCTGAGCCTTTATTAAAACTGCTTTCGGTATTATTGCTTTCCGGGAACGTCGAGTCTCGAAAATGGCGTTTCCGCGAGATAGGCCGTGGTCGTGTGCGCGCCGCTGAAAATATATATCACGGACCCCTCGTGAGAGACCTGTCGTCTCTGAGGGCACCGTCACAACCTGGCCCGGTACGGTCTGCAATAAATATGCTCTTCACTTTGTACAAGTCGCTAGCTAGCGAAGCTACCGGTGCTCTTTATATTGCTCTCGCCTGGTTATTGCCTGTCGACCGAAAGTGACTCGGCCACTTTGGCCCATGTCTGGCTGGGATCATCCACCAAATCTGCATACAAGCGATCCTCGGTCCTGTCTGTACGCGCGGCTGTTTTTTCAAACCGGGACAGGCTATCCTCTATATCGAATCGATGGAGATGATCGATTTTCGGTGCCGCGTAAATCCTCTAAAGCGACGATGGCAGTGGCTGTAAAAAAAGCTCAGCTGTTCTGTAAATTTCGAACAAAAGAGTAAAGATTCTCGTTAAACGTGAACTTGGAATGCAGCCGAAGATGGAAATGGAATTGTTTTCCGCAAAATCCGAGCGTACGTTTCGTTGACGTTGCAAGGAAAATTGACGGAATCTTCTGAGCAAAATGATATTCGATATCGACATTCGACGAGATGCCGCGTTGCCTCCGATTTCGTGACCTTCCGTCGCCGAAATTCGATGAGTTCGTTCCAACTTGACCTACATCCTCGAGATTGCCGCGCGTCGAGGCTATCTTCTCTGGTTGCTGGCACCCCCAACCCTTGTTCGCCACCGAGAAACCACCAGAAATCCTGTCGTCGTCGAACTTGCGCCACGAACGAAATCTTTCATATCCGATTATACGTACGCGCATCTGTCGAGACAAAGTGGTTTGGGTCTTCTCTCGGAACGCTACTCGTCTTGCCACGAATACCAGCGTCGGGACGGTGCTTCGGAAACCCTTCGACCGTATGGAAAGCAACGGAACGACCATAGTAATAAAGCCGTCATGACAGTAATGGATGGTATTGACAACCTCTCCTCTCGCCTCCCCCCGCTTCCCGCTTCTCGTCGTAGGAGTCTAACTCTCGCAGTCTTCGTCTCTGTCTCCGTCTACGCTCTCTGTTCGCTCCATCCGGACTCCCAGAAAGCAGGTAACAGCGACCAAGCGGCGAATAGTTTCCCTCGGATCGTCTTGAACAATGCAAATTGATGCGGAATCGATACTAAGCTGGTAGGAGTTTCTAATAAGATTTTCTCGCTCCCTTCGACGCGGTATTGCGTGGCAGGTCCTCGTCACGCGCACAATGCGACGACTACGACGGATTGCTTCCTCTGTCGAGTGTCTTACGGTGTCTCGTTGCACCTGGTGTAGGTAAACAAATGCTTTCGCAGCTTTCATGTCACGGATGGATCCGTTTCGGAAGAGATCTTCAACGCTGGACTTTGCGATTCCGAAGCGAAGGGAAAACGACCGTGTGAACGTTACCGCGTGACGCGAGAAGTTTGCGTAAAATGGAGGCTCCTCTCGCGGTATCATCGTGTTTTGTCGAGCACGTTACACGGGTGTCAAGCGGAATTTAAGTTTTTCAAACGGCGGGGTGAATCGGTCGGAACGACGGTGATGGACAGCTTAAAAACATCGACGCGAGAGGAACGCATATATCGTCGAGCGGAGACGAGAGTAAAAATTGACAGACGTCGCGCAGAGTTTCTGGAAACGCGACGGGGAAGTTGCTACATCGTCGACGGCTTTCGTTGGTTCCCGGTGTCTACGCTTCTGGTAATTTTGCGACCCGATTCGTCGATCGCGTTTGCCTGACGCAATAATAGAAAGCTCCGTGGTTGCGAGACTCTTGCTTTATTTGATCAAGATTAATCAACCGCGGTCTTCCTCGCCTCGTTTCTGTTCTTGGTTCTTCGAAACGAACCCTTCGAGTTCGAGTCCGCAGCCCATCTCGAACGTAACTCGCAATGCATTTCGCGTGTACGAGGAAACGTAACCAACGGAACACGAACGCTCTATATTATTACAATCCGACGAGTTTGCACCCTGTACGGTCAGGACGAACCAATTCCAATTCCCTGCGGAGGCCAACGTGACAGTGTGGGCAGGGGGGGGGGGGATAATTTACGAATAATGACGATGCTGCATGGTTCTCCGGGCAGACTTGGCCACCTGCGCGTAGGTGAACGCGTGCTACGTAGCCTCGTCGACTGATTGTGAACGACCAGATTCGAACGTGATCAACCGTGAAACGTGCTTATAAATTATTCCGAGCGCGACTCTCGAAATCAGATACGCCGGTCTCGTGTTTTACAAATAATCTGGAGTCGGTTAGGAAACCGCGGTTTCTCGCACGAAAGTGTGTCGCTGTAACGAGAATCGTAGAGATAATCTAGGTCGCGAATATTAAAAGGAAGAAAATTTGATACATTTCGAATCAATCGGGCAACCTCGGAATAGATTATGGGACGACGCTGTTTTAACATTTCGATTCGAGTTGGACAGCCTCGAGGTTCGCTGATCGTCAACCTATCGACGATCAAATTATCGTACCAACCAAACGTCGGGTCTCCTTACCAGACTCACGATTCGCGCGTATCAGTTGGCACCGGGTTGTCTAGCTTCGAAACACTCGTAGCGTCGAGAGATGGAAGCGGGACTACGCCCGACAGATTATTTCCAATCTTTGACACAGATTCTCGATTCCCTCTCTGGGTGGAAAAGTTGTACCGAAACTGGGGAAAAGTCCTCCCACCGTGCGCGAAGCGAATCGTTGTTACAGAGTTCACGGTAGCGTTCGTACTCCATGCGTTTTCTTTCTCGTGATGTTTGCCGAACCGAAAACAGCGTCATCGCTGTTTCGAACAATGTCATTTACGGGGATCGGTATTGGGAACGTTAGAACCATCGGTTTTTTTTTTTTATTAGATTTTTGTTGTATCCGTGAAAATACGTCCAGTGGATTTTATTCCGACGAATCGCGGTCAATTTTATTTACTTGCGCTTTTACGATTTGTTTCGTATTTTCGAAAAGCAATGACGGAGATGTTAGAAGAAAGGAAAATAAACAGCCTACGCGTGTCGTTTTTGTTGCCGGAATCAAGGATGAAGTAGAGCCTGGCTAATTATCCTGCCTACTCTCCATATGGAAAGAGATTACTTGGCCAACAGAGAGCGTACAGCGAACGACGAATCCGCGTGTGGGATTTCCCTGTGCGCGAGAGTTTCGGTACTTCTGCATAGTGCGTGGGAGCACACGCGGACGTAGCAATAATCGACGAGAGTTATATTTCAGTTGCACGCACTGTACCAAATTTGTAAGCTACATTCCCTCTCGTGTAATTATACCACTTCCGCGGAGTCATGAAAACTTACCCACGGCTGTTTGTTTGTTCAATTCGTGTGCTCGCGTGTGAGTGTTGCCAGGGCCGGCTTCGCGTAAAAGCAAAGGATGCATCCAGCTATCCGTGTCTAAAGGAGCTAGAACGAAGAAGCGTCGCCGCTACGAGCAACGTTAAAAATATTTTTATAACCACACAGACGCACGTTAAATCTGTGACACTTGTTGGAAGATTGTACCGAAATTGAAAAGTTGCATCGAAGAGTTGTAGCGAATGCAATACTGTCGCGAGTGTAGCGACAGCCCTGTATGTTAGCCACGCTCACAGAATCGCTCGTCGGTGAGTGGTGGCCACGTGCACGCGTCGGCGTCCTTCTCTAGGCTTATTCCGTGGTCGCCCCGGTCCCACGCGCGGCGATGATGAATGGATTAATTAAGCGTTTCGCGTACAACCGGCCACCGGGAGACGCGGCTCCAAGAGGTTCGTTAAATTTGGTCCCTCTGGCAACGCTAACCACGCTTTAAACGACGTCTAATTGTATCGTCTTTGACGCAGAAATCGAATCAACGTTGATAAAATGAAAGATGCCCCCAGACTCTCGCTTCGCATTTTCCCTTACTCGTATTTCGTAGCTAGTTTTTTAATCGAAGCCCAACCAATTTCGTGCGTGCGCGTAGCTGAAACTTTTTACTTCCGTTAGCGTGTCACGATTAAACATTACGTAATAATTCGAGTCAACCTCCTTCTAATATACTTTACGGAATATTATTCACGGTTTACTGTAGGCTTTCATCGAAAGAATGAACGTTATCCAACATTTTAATTACAGGACAACTTTCAATTAAATTAGCCAAGGCGGCTGATTTTCAGGAACACGTCGACGAAGTAGCGCTGCTTCGACACGGCTGGAGCACAACCAGCACAACCAGCTTCATCTATCAGGACTGGGAGGAAACGAGAGGGCGAGGGGCATTGTTCGCCTTAAGTAGCACCTAGTTATCGGGTTCAAAGGGAACATCGTAGAGGACGAATTTGAGGGCGCTTAAAGGGCTATTTAAAGGAAAGGCAGAGGCAAACCGGTTCGTTCAAAGAGAAATTTGACCGAGGCCATTGCACATAACGGTTTCTCTCTATCCTCGACCGCTTCCCTATGGAGGTTGAAATTAAGACGCTCAGGGCAACCATAATCGCCACGTCTCGGGATCCCGTTGTCGGGTCACGTAGAGAAATCCGGGTAGCTAATTAGCCTTCCGCTCGCTCTAGGATTCGCCCTGGTCAATCAGCGGCGGAGATTCGGTCTTGATTCGATCCTCGGAGCCTCGTTAGCACCGTCGTACGTTCTCCTCTCGCTCTATCCGCGCTTCTACTTTGTACCAAGGCACACAACCGCGAGATGGTGTACGTGCGCGTACCCACTTGGACCCTTGC
The DNA here is from genome assembly GCF_026225885.1 of Hylaeus anthracinus. Taxonomy (NCBI): domain Eukaryota; kingdom Metazoa; phylum Arthropoda; class Insecta; order Hymenoptera; family Colletidae; genus Hylaeus; species Hylaeus anthracinus. The sequence goes on along the minus strand of NW_026534344.1, from coordinate 3,727,884 downwards.
GGTTCTGTTCTGTGTCATTTAATTGCGCTACGTGAGAGCGCCGACGATCCGGCTGCTCTCAGAAGTGCCTGGAATTCTTTTAGCTCGAGAGATCCTCGAATGTGTCGTAATTGCGAGCCAGGAAAAAAAGAAGTGTATCACGCGTCGTCGCCGGCTCCCATTTAAACATGCATTCGCGTCTTTTTGAATATTAAGACAATTGTGCCCGCTCAAGCAACCGGCGCCCGTTTGCGTTTCGCGTTTGCGAATTATTTTCGCGACGGCTGCTCCCCGAGCATCGCGAATTTCCATTCTCGAGTAATGGCGCGTTATCGCGTAAATTAGAGAAACGTTCATCTACTTGTAGTTAGAAACTTATAGTTTCGATGATATCGAAGGCGCGTTATTGCCCCACCCAGTATTCTCCTCGAACCCAGCGATAGAAATTATAAGCGAGAACGATTTTCGCGATGAATTTTTCACAGAGCGACGCGAGAACGGAAGAGAATCATCGCGGCCGTCGATACGACGCGACGCACTTTGCCCGCGGCTGTGCGTATTCATTTTCCAACGCTTAACGCGTAATCCATTAGCCGAATTAATATCTAGAGCAAATTGCGTTTTGTCGCGGTAGGCATTCGTAGCAGCGGCTACGGGTCGGGTCGCGATGAGCGACGCCGACGGTGCCTGTTGTCAGGGCGCTATTACTAATTCAGAAGGCGGTCGCAGCGCCGCAACGTTATACGGCAAGCGACGCATTCTGCATAGCGTGTTCTCCGGCACAATGGGCCGTGGATGCGAGTTTTGAAATATGAATATGAATACGGGCGCGAGTGCACGCCTCGTCGAATCGCGCCGACGAAGACAGGGGCTGCCGATCGATGACTTCCCCTTTCTCTTCTCCTCGCCAACTATGTTACCCGTTCTCCTCTCCATTTTGCCGCCGAGATACGGCTGCGGACTGATTTATGCGTTTTTGTTGAAAGCGATAGGTATGTCCGCGACGAAACTTGCGAACTGCGTCCAAGTACGAACTTGCCGTCACGTTCGCGCCATTGGTTGGCAAAAGATGGTACCCAGGACGGTACCACGAACTCTCTTAGTTTCCGACTCGAGGACCTTCAGATCTAATTAACATTCTTTTAGAACTTGGCTGCTTTCGTTCCGCGGAGCTGGACGTATCGTAAGTTCGACTCGAACTATTGTACGTCGAGTGTACGCAAAGGTAAATTTTTTACCTTTTCAAGGTAAACTCGCGACTCTAAATAAATAATCGTTTTATCTACGAATACATAGCGGGGCGCTTAGGCCTGCGCGATGTGTCTGACCATTTTTCGCTGTTTCTACTGAGAAGGCGCGCGACAGACTGGTTCCTAGTCTGACCACTACTCGCTGTTTCTAATTACTTATTGTTCTGACGATATTACCCCAATTCTTGCAACTGATTTCGGTGTTCTTTAAGAGTTGGAAATTTGTTAATTCTCGAATTACGACAGTAACTGCTGAATGAGTTAATATTTCACGAACTTTAAAAGATTTTCCGACGATCCCCAAAATGACTTTTGTTCGGCTACCGTAAATTATTGCCGGGTCCGTTAATATTATTAATCGCTTTGCCGAGGTGACAAGGCAACTCCGTAATGGGTCCATTATGGGCGAGGCATCGCCGGTAATTGGGCCGAACGATATCGAGTACACGGACTTTTGGCATGCGGTGAGGCATAGCCAATTCGGTAATCCGGTAGGCCTACGGTTCATGGCGGTGCGGTTTGCTGCCGAACGTTCTGGGTATCTCAACCAACGCATAGCGGAACCATCTATACGTCATTTGGTGGCCGGCAGGAAACCCCAAGAGGATCGCCGTCGCGGAGCTGGCTGTTTCGCGTGTATTAACGACACCCGGCCGGCAAGGAGCGATAGGACGTAAGCCGTGAAATATTGAAATGGGATTTTTCCTTGCCCCCTGGGAGACGATCGCAGACCCCAACCTACACGGAAAATGGGAATATAACGCGATTGGTCGAAGCCCGAGGTAGTCAGACGTCGTCGAATCAAGTAACTTAGCCGTTTCTCCCTTATCGTGGCGTACTGCGACCGTTACCAACGCAAAAAACTTCGTTCGATCGCAGTCGATGCGCTCGCGCACCCATCGATTCACCTCTGATCCTTGACTTTGATCTCTCCTGTGAATGTAACGGATGTTGAAATTAGACAAGGATATATATATATACTTGTGGTCCGTGGAACTGTTAATATTGACAAAATTATCGATACAAGGAATTCGCTAAAGCTAGAACACATGCATATTCAAATTTACCTCGAGCCAGTCGATCGAGTTTGCCTAGCCGGTTAAGCAAACTGTTTGATTTGAAAAAGGAAGTGGATAGTGACACGGCAGCATCGATAGTTGAAAAACGACGCCGATGCATAAAATGCGATATTCAGCGTTTCCCGCGAATAAGAAAATGATTCCGTTCCTTCGCCGCGCTGACCACAAGTCTGCGGACCGGTCGGGAAATGTTGCGCAAGCCATCGATTCAAAATACGCCAGGCAGCGACATAAAACGAGAAAGTTGAGCGATCCATTGCCAATGAAAACAATCAGTGTGGGCGAGTTAGGGCGGTTCACTTTAGCGATGCACGCGCGCGGTCTCGATCCATCGCATCGGGGCGTTCCCCATTCGGGTGTATCGGCCCGATGATCGTAACCGCCTCGCTCGCGTAATTCGTAATTGCGGTCGGTGGCCGCGGATCGCGGCTTTCACGCTGGCGAATAATTCACGCGCGAACGGATCGAGTTCCAACTTGGAGAGCTCGACGAAGCTGTAGCGCAAATTGTTTCGTTCTAGTTTATCTATTCTTTTGGACAATTGTTTAGCTCAGGGTATCAAAGAATCGTCCGCGAGATTGAAAACCACGCTTGATCGCTTTATACTTTTCTCGATGAAATAAAAAAATATGTACTTTCCGTTTCTGCCGTATTCCGTCGAGCGCAGTTAAGCTGGCGTGCACTCGTTGCATCCGCGGCACAGTTCGCGCTTGCTCTGCAGCCCGACACGCCGATTGGCGCGGATTTCGCGCTTGATTCGCGTCGACGGCGGAGTAAAACGCAAAGTTATTCCGCTACCTTGCCAAATAGGCGATCTAAATGCGCTCAATCGACCAGAAGTGGTAATACGTTACCGGTTATTGCCGGCGGCAGCATCTTGCCGAGGGCCAGCCTCTCGAGAAGTCGTCCAAGAAAGGCGGTAACGGGGCGAGGACCAAGTATGATGCACTGGGGGCCAAATGCGCCGTGGCACTCGCGAATCGCCACCAATTTCGGGGGCAAGAACGCAGCCGTCAGATTAACCGCGAGAGATCCTTCCTTTCTACGCTCGGTTTGACTACGGGACGGAGTGAATTTTTCCGTCGAACGATTTTCCAGTGGTCCAAGTTTCGATGAGAGAGTTGGCAATCGCCTCGAATCTCGTGCCGCGATTTACCACGGCGACCGGGAATAATCTGGTGGCGATATTACGTCGGGGCTCTTTTGAGAGACGGCACAGAGGGTCAAACGTAATGGACCTTCCATGAAATTTGCGTTGACCCGGCACGAAGGGGTTTTATTTTTTTATTAGAGTTAATACCCCGCACGGGAAAGTAGGACGATCCGTATTATCGGAAATAGCCGGGCTCTTTTATCTCGGCCGATACGGCCGAGCCGCTGGATCAACGCACAGTTCAATCCACACCCCGTAAAATTAGATCCAATGAACGAAAAGCCAATGGAACGTATACCGGCGGGATATCGCCTCCCGAGCTACGTAGCTGCTCGTTCAAGATCACTGGTCACCGGCCTTGGGGAATGAAGCGAACGGTGGAAGCACTCGATAAGTGAAACGTATTACGGTCCGCGAAATATTCAGCGGAAACCCATGACGGGTAAGCGAAGAGTTCGACAACGATTAACGTCGGAACGGAGAGATCCGGCGCGGGTTGAGAACGATAAATTCGGTCGAAATTAGAAACGCGGAATTTAGCGGAGACGTTGCCTTGCTTTCGATAAAATGAAAAAAAGAAATGTTCGTAGTGTCGTATACGACTCTATGAAGGTAGTATTCTACGTTGACACGCGAGCGCGCGTTACCCAGTTCGACGGTATTCGACGTATGCGAGGGAGGAACCTTGCGAGTGTTCGCCATATGTCGCCGTGATGTCGTGGAGGGATGATAAAACGGCGGAAGAAATCTGCGTAGATGTATAGAGGTAGCGTGATTTTTCACGCACCGGCTGCTCGAGATGTCGTCGTGCCCGTCGTCCTCGCTAGTCGGTCGTATTCCGTCGAACGTAGCAAATGACTCGTGCACGTTGGAACCTCCGGATCCCGGAGGGTGAAGGGGTACCAGGAGGGAAAAACGTAAAACGAGGATGAGCGAGGGATGGTCCGGGTGGATGGGGGTGGGTACGCGTCACGTACACGCTACGTGCGTCGGATACGTTAGATGTAAACGGCCGAAGAATCGCGTTCGAGGGCGATGCTAGTACAGTGGCTCGCGACTCGATCTTCCCACGAGAACGAACCGGCACGGACCGAGCGTTACTTAGACCGCACTCCACTCAAAGTCCGACGTATCCTTCGGTAAGGTCCAGGAATGCGCATCCTCCGCGATAGCTCTGGCTAAAACCCATCGATACAATCTTCTCGGGAGTTCATTTACGAAGCTTTTATGACCGGGCGTGCAGTTATGCCAGGCGCATACTATCGATTTTTCATCGAATGGTTGTACACATTTTCCGGTGAGGGTACACAGACGTCAAATTTGGTGGAAAGAAGACGAGTAACGTTCAAATATGCATCGTCATCGTCGATAAGCGTACCTTAACCGTTTCGAGGTAAACGAAACTGTATAGTTTATACTTTAAGAATTTCCAAGCTTTCCATTTGTCGTTGTTTTTGCGCTGAAACACACCTGCGTAAATAGAAGTAATAAAAACGCCGCGAATAATATTTTGGCCAGCTACTCGATACGTCCGACAATGAGCATTGCGCGTACGTGCGATCGAGCGCGAGCGCTTAAACGCAAGTGATATTGGCCGTCATCGATCAGCCGCGCGTCGCGTCGGCCGGCCTCGATCGCGTGCAGTCGGTTTCGAGACTTCGCCCGTCGGACGAATCGAAGCATAGTCGGTGAACGGTATTTTACGCTTCGCTGCGCTCGAGAGGAGATCGTGCGTGTGCCGTCGCCGCGGTCGTGTGCGTGCGGAATGATCTATCGCGACAGGCCGAATATTGCGCTCGGTATTATCCAGACACGACAGGCTCATTTGTGCCGAGTGGCTCCGTATTGCGCCACTCGATCTTGGGATCGGTACGCATGGACACTAATGGGCCGAAGGATCTCATGGTCCCTGACACGTACTCATTGGCAGGGATAGGTAGAGACAGACAGACGAAGGGTGCGACGGGACAGCGAGGGCATTCGGTGGAAGGGAGAAAGAGCGGACGTTGAAGGGTTAAACAGATCCGGTTGAAACGCATTTGGTGTCAGTTATACGAATGGAGACGTGGCAAATATGACGGAAGCAATTCCATAATTATTCATTCCGTCAAAAATTTTGGTAACGCTCCAACCCCCGGAAGATGGATTATTTTTTATCGGACTTTTCACAGCTGTACAGCTACGATTACCCTGGAGTTCGGCGTCGTGTTTTCGTTTCCAAATTTCCAATAACATTGCAAGCTATAGGACTGATAATCGATAAGTTTGTTGAGCTTTCCAGAGTGCAACGTAGATTTATTCTCGCGCAAACACTTAATTCGATGGTTTTAAAATTCTAGCCAATTTTAAAGCTGCGAAATAGTAAAATTTTTGTATATATAGTTAAGCTAGCCGGGGTCGGGTCGACGTAGATCTCATCTCGTTGCACCAGTTTTCGAACCGGTGAGACATCTATCTCACCTCGAGCGTGGATTAGCACCCAAGGTGCGCACGAACGCAACGAAGAGGCGTGTCGCAACAAAAGGAGCAACCGGTTAACGAGCGAGCCACCGGCAGGGTAAGCTGAGACGGCGTAATCGAATAGTGGATTGAAATGACATCCGCCACTTACCAGTAACTCGACGAGACTCCGTGTAGCTTCGGGCTGAGTGGCTCGGCGTACTATCCAGAGCGTGTAGAGTGCGATAGACGTTACACGTTGACCATTATCGGTGCACGTTGCACCTAAGAAACGACTCCGTATCGAATTTTCTCATGGTACAGGCGAATCGTCGCTGTGCCGCGGGCGGAGCAGAAACAGGATATCTTCGGATCAGCATTCACCTAACATTGTGAGTCACGTTATGACGAATGGTTCTTGGTTGATAGAATTTCAACGGGAATCTTCGATATCAATTCGGTTCTCGGTTTCGAGAGACCGTTTTCGTCGCTGACGTGGATAATCGGAATAGAATATCGTGAAATTTGTTGCTCGCAGTCCGTTCGACGTCGCTTTCATGGTGGCATTGTTATACGCTATTGTAATAATTGCATCGTCCGATATTTCCCATTGTTCGTCGTCGTAATTATTCGCTTTACCGGCCCAAGTTTCGTTCGTGCAGTCGCATCCTGACAGTTGTTTAATTTACTGTCAGTGTACTTCATATTTTTCGTTAATTTTATCTTCATCGAGCGCGGCATTTATTTTCAATCTATCACACCTCCAAACGCTGAGTGATTCTCGTTTGGCATCACGGTAGTCGTTATCGATGCAACTTTCGATAACAAATGTTTAAATCGTTCCTCGAATATTTTCAAGCGTTACAGGCCGACAATCTTTCGCGTGGCGAATAAACTACCGCCTCCGTATTTCGCGGGAAACTTGTTCGCGTACATTTTTCTCGGCTTCGCTTCTTCCAGCGAAACAGCGATAACCGTCAAATCACGGTACGAGTAACTTCGGAGCGTTTCGGAGGAGAAGCTCGGGACACGGTAACACGAAACGCACCGTTCGGTTGGCTTATAGTTAATGCGAAATCTCGGGAAAATCACGCGTCCATCGCTCGACATCGACCGAGCGAACTTCAATTTTCCTTGCAGTTGTATTCGTACTCGTTACCGCGAAAGCTATTCCGGAACAGAAAGCAGCCCCGAGCACGTTGCATCCAGATTATCCGTGTTAATTGTTCCGTCACGATGAAAACGGAGGAACAACACGAAACAGGTGGTAAACGAAGGGCAAGCGAATCAGCGGACAGGGGAGAGTTAAACGCGACGACGAATTGCATCAAGTTTGCGTAATCGGAGAAAGCGATTCTGTGCATGAGCGTTCTTCGGTCCGAAGTTTTATAGGGTAAACAAGAAACTACGGGATCCTGTTACGAAAGCAATTGACTCCGACGTTGCTGGTTTTCTCTCCTGTTCGCTCTTTCCCCTGGCGCATTCCCTCGAACCTTTATTTTCTCTCCCTGGTACCCTAGACGCGCACGGTAACCAAATTGGGCGCTCAAATCGTAAATCCCGAGGGACTTTTGCCTTCGCGAGTAAAGCGAAATACGGTTACAGAAATTACAAATCGATGCTGGCTTTACTAATCCTCCGAGTTTTCGGAAACGTCTCTTTACCAAAGAGTCTTCGTTTCGATGATGCCCTAGTTTTCCCCTAATTTATCCTTCCGAGAGAAGACTTCCCAAGAGATAGGAACAGCGCTTGAGCAGCTCGAAAACAACGAAACTTATTGGATTTCGCGCGAATGACGTCAGTTGGCGGTTGTTTACATTTCTTTGAGCCTGAAACGAGTTCGGTCGTATTTTACCCGTATCAAGCTGACTGACCGTTTCGCGAGGGCAATGTCTGCCGTCAACTACGTTAGAGTAGAAGATATGACTTTTTACGGGTGCAACAGCAATGGATAGCTGGAGACACGGCGACTGATGGTGCTCAACAAGTCGTGGCAGATACTCCGACCGACGCGATTCTCGTTTCCTCTCTCTTCCTCGAGTTCTTGGTTGCGACCGCGGCCGCGACCGCGTTCTCGTCCTCCGTCTCTGTCCCGCTTTCGCCTTGTGGCTCGTTGTGTCGTTGCTCTCCTCGTTTCGTTCTTCGAGATACGTAATAAACGTTCGTGCTTGCCGAGTGGAATTTGTTACATTCATCGCGCAATTTCTCGCTTTTCAAACGAATCGTTTAATTAGACCACCTCGCACGCGCTCCCAGATGTCCTCGAGTCTTTCACGTCTCGTTCGACTTTTTGCTCACGCCTGGAAGCGAAGGTAATTTTTATACGCACGACGTTACGTCCCGGAAAGGATCCCTGGTAACTGTTTTACGTACAGCCATTGAAAACCGTAATATTTTAAGAGATATTTCATATTTTACATACGTTAGGAAATTATTTCATTCCAGCGATTGTTTACACGTTTAGCGTTTATATCGCGAGTAACTTCAGTTTCAACCGCGACACGATTCTCAAATGGAGTCTATCGAGTAGTACGACTCGACACGGGTGTTCTTAGCTTTGACGCTCGATCTTTTTCAGAATTCACGCGTTTTTCGAACGCACCCCTCGAATCCCGAAGGGACGCGACGCGGGACATTATTCGTTAAGCACCTTTAGACTCGCTACTCGACGCCTTCCAATTTGCACGCCAACCTAGTCCTCGGAGTCCTAGAAATTTAATTAAACGCACGGCTTTATTCCCGTCCCTCGAAGTCGCCTTTGAGGCGGTGGCTTTTTCATTCTGGCCCGTCCCGCAACTTTTGTCCGGCATTAGTCGTCGCTTTGGCTTGTGCGCCGGGAAGAATGGGTTTGGATGTACACTCCGGCAAGAAGAAAGCCGCGAAACTCTGTCTCCATTGGGAGATGGGTTTCCTTTGCCTAGGCACATTTGCATCCAACTTTGTTACACTCGGTCGAACGACAAAGACATACACGAAGACAAGCAAGCAGTCGCAGATGGCCGAAAGTTTGCTGGTAGGACAATACCGGAGGAAGAAGGGACACGAGCAAGCCGAGCCATTGCTTCGAGGGAATGGTTTAATCGGCTACCTTCTCCGCATCCCGTTCCCCGAGTCTTCCTCCCTCCTTCCTACATATCACCCTTTGCTCTGGTTATTCGTTGGCTGACGAACAATGCTCCGCTCTCCAAAGCTCGATGGAAACTGAGCCATCCCTTGTCTCTCTGTTCCTCTTGCTACAGCCCCCGTCTTCCTGGCTTTCGCCCTTTTCTCCTTTTCTCTTCGGGTCCTCCGTCCACACGTACGCGCACACGTAAACGTCGTGTCACACGTAGGCGTTTGAGTGGGAGCGATGTATGCGAGCGCAAAGCCCACAGTTTCCCCTTTCGAGCACCACTTTCCCGCCGGAGTTTTCGACGGACCAGCTGTTGTAAAGCCACGAACGTACGAACGAGTGGAAAGAGGGGTTCGTGTTGCCTTATAGAATTTTCGACTAGCGATTATCGGGATCGCTTTAAAGCATTTTACACTACTCGTTGGAAAAGGTTGTTCCTCCGAACGGAGGATGGCCACTCGGTATTGCGTCTCCATTGTAACTGGAAAACTTTCCGAACAAATGGGATCCGCCAAGAAATACGATCTCTCGCAATTCTCTTCTCTTCTCTCCGCATTTTACCGTCTTTACGTATTCCACATTCCTTCCTGTTATAGAACGCGATACAGGTTGTCTCGCAATTTTTTCCGAGTCACTCTATTTTGCCAAGGAAAAATCAAATATTGGGTAAATACTTGTGCGTTGTAAGTGAAGCAAGTCACGCGACGATGCGTGTTTTGCAATTGTTTTCCATCGTTTGTCGTACAAAATACAGCGAAACTGCTGTCCTAAGCGGCGCACGCAATATCGACGCGATAGTGCGCGTCGGATGTCCGTACAGCAGCGGACAGGAAATAAGTTTTCGGTCGGTTGATTAATTAAATTTCGCCAGGAAATTAATTAAGCCTTTTAACTATAATGAATTCGAAATAGACGGCCGCTCGATACGCGACCGAACCGCAATCTCTGGATTAATTTTCGAATCGCTGCACCACTATCTGGATCGAATCACCTCTTGTTTCGCTTTTTTAAATTCTTTCGAAAGGAGCAAAACGAATTCTTGCTTCGTCTCGTACCGTTGCTGACCGATTAAAAATCATTTTATACCGTGCATCGGTTTCCTTGTTGATTTTCGTTAACTAAACGTTGCTACATTGCTCGAAAACCAAATTTGACCGTACCGAGACCGTAGCCCGAATATGTAATTAGGCAAACAATTACTGTGGACATCCAGATTTTAATGTCCCATGCTGCCCGATTCGATCATACGTATTGAATTTGGGCCATAAAATTATTATTAATTATCACTTAATTAATTTTGGTATTATCTAAATTACAGCATTATGGAATTAATTACGTTTGGTTGCGGACGAATAATTTATTCGGTACTGGTTTAGATACCGAGTACGACGAAAATTCAATTTTTTCGACTTTTAAACCTGTCGCTAATTATTTCTCGGTATTTCTAGATGGTTATATATGCGCTTGTCCTTTCTATCAAATAACAACGGAGATACCTTGCTTAATTTGCCTATCGCGCGACATTAGAGCGCAACAGGGATTAAGCGGAAGAACAACGGATACCTGTTGGCTGTCGCGCATAGGTGTCGTAGAATGTAGGGTGAACGCGCAAGAGGGTGCAGGTCGCTAGAAAGTCCACCCTTGTTCGTGCAGGACGACACAGAGAATAGCGGGTCTCAGTCGTCGCCTACCAGAGTCGAGCGGCCACCCTTCCAGCGTGGAAGCACGAGAGGTGCGAACGCAAATTGGAAACGTGAGGTGAAAACGTCATCCGAGATCACCAAGTTTTTACCAGGGATTGACAAACTTTTGTTCGAGTAACGGATTACGAATATAAACATTCGTTTTCATCGAAACGGGGACAAATTAAAATACTCGAGTTTTTATTTTGCTTTATCCTTCGCTTGTTATTCAAAATTTTTATCGAGACCTGGTTTTTCCCGAGGTGCAACGCCACGATCAACCGAAATCGCTCGTTTGTTCGATTTTCCCGTAGTCGAGAACCAACGTCGTCTAGTCACGATCGACGTTCCCGTTCTCGTTCCCGCGAGCGAAGAATAGCTGAAGGCATTTGTTCGTCGAACGTCGGGCCGATGACCCCGAACGGGCGGCGATGAGTGCGCGGAAAATCGCGATGAAATATCGGTTCGCGAGAAAAGAGGAAGGCGGTTCTTTGTGCATCAGAATGTACCGTATGATCCAGTAACCGTAGCACAATCGACAAGGGGATGATTCTTCTTAAATCGACGAGAATTCGATGTAAAGTTATAAACATTTCGGTTTCGGTCTCGTAAAAATGTCAACGTGATATATTTGAATCGTTGTTATTCCGATTGTTCGAGATCGGGAATCTATAATTCTTATCAACGTCTTTTGATCTTGCAAAGAACAAGAATCACTGGGTTAAGGATTATGAGCGAAAAGAGTCGAGTCGAGACGTTATCGATATTCTTCCGGGGTTTCTCTTTTATGTCTAGCTTCGACGACTGTCTATGGAACGGTGAAAGAGTAAATACCGGAGGCATAACACAATTCTCGGTTGGTGTCGAGGCGCGAGACGCTTTATGCGATTTAGAAAACGTCGAAAGCCCGGCGTCGTACAAATCCTCTTCGTCTGCCGGCGGCCCGTCGCGGCACGTATTCTTCGAAACACCTGTCGGGTTTGTCGGAGAAACTATAAATTGAGTTTCGTTGTCGATTTCGAGGCGTAGGCCCGTGTACGTGCCCTCTTTGGGCCGATTCGGCCGCCTGCTGCTCGCCTATAGCTGCGAACCGGTGCTCTTTGCGGAACGCGAAAGCGCGTGCTGCCGTGGCAGCGACAAGGCCTCGTAGATTCCGTCGCGCCGGTGTTGAACCTACTCTTGATACCAGTTGTTAACAACATTCAGCGTGTAGTTACAACGGCTGCTGTACGCGTACGTACAGACGCACGTCCACGCGCGAGTACACGCACACGTACACGGACTGGACTTTACCTCGTTCCCGGGAACAGCGTGCTCGAATAATGGCGTTGAATTTTCCGCGCACAGCCCGCGGCACAGGATATCGGAAAAATCTCGGCAACGCGGTAACGCGGCAGTTTCGATAGCGGGCGAAACGAGCCACGAGGCGTTCCGTTCGTCCTCGTAGCGCGACGCGACGCGTCGAAAATACGCATGTACGATCGATAATCGACCACCGTCGATACCGGTTACCGGCCAATTTTTTTCGTTTACACAACCAATATCGCCGATTAAATCGCAGCTCGCGGACGCCTCTATACGCTGATACTATTTTTCGCCACGGAAGGAGACGTATAATCCAATGCCGATAATATTTCTTTCGCGACCGATGCTAACGTTCGAGTCGATCGACTCGAAACATCGAATAAGCAGAGCAGATTCAAGGGCCCACCCTGTGTAACTGTGTCGACAAGCGGCCCGATAGAGATCGAGGAAGGTTCGATTGTCGCTCGAGGAGGAGAATATTGTTCGGTGAAGCGCTCGTAATAATATTTTCGACTGGACGTGGCAAAGCTTTGTTGCATTTTGCGGCCGCATCCCCGTTGGTTTTATCGTTCGGTGGAATTTACAGTGCGAATTGTATTTCAACGCGTTGAATTCCCGTCGCATTCCTATTTTTCGAGACACGGTCGATTTTTTAGGACGAAACTATGCGAATACTCTTTTCAGGTGCATTTCAATAGCCATACGTTATTTTTTTACGCTATGGACGGTTCGTCGATTACTCCAAATTGCTTTTAATCGAAAATATGTCGGTCCGGAAATTCTTCATCCATTTTTTGTATGTCGTGTATACGTGTTTTGTATAATTCGAATTATTTTAACTTTAAAGTCCCCAATATACGTACATTTGTACATTCTGTACGAAACTTGACGGATCGAAGTAACAGGTAGAATTATTATAGTTGCGGTTATCGGTTCCGAAACGGTCAAATCCGTCGTCGAGCCTTTGGTTCTCCTATTTTTGGCCGTTAACGCCCCCCGTCGTCCATCCTCTTTCCATCCCCGTGAGTGTAACTTAGATTACCTTCGAGCGCATACGATCCCGTCTCGCCTGCATCAGAATTAATTTCCTTCCAGCGAAATCAAATGACGTTCAATTTCCATCGCGGTTGCAGATAATTGAGATATCGTGTCGTCGATTACGAACGAGTCGCGCGTCCACCTTGTGATGTGTACATGTATAACCAGTCGATAATTAGTTTCTCAGTCTGGGTATTTCTGCTCTCAACGATCATAGCGTGCACGTGTCGTTACACTTTTCTATTCTGGTGGTACGGATAACGCATTGTTTCGTCGATCTCGAACGGGCGCCAATTTCGAGTTTAGGTCGGAGGGCGCATGCCCCGCGATTAGTTCGCACGATAATTCGCAACGAGGCGCGTATAACCGAGCTTGTCCGGGCGGATCGCGTGGTCGCTGGTCATCGTATCTCTGCCCTTCTTCCCCCGCCGACACGCTGATGTCCGGTTGCCACCATCGGTCGCCGGTAACAGCACGGCGCGGAGGGTCCGCATTAGCCCATTATCTTAATCTGCCAGCGCGTGGGACAAATAACAGGGTAGCTTCGCCACACACTGGTGCTCGCACACATCGATACACACGACCATCCCACCGACCATCTACCGCCAACCATGCGCCATACTCTGTCCTCGGGACGTGGCGTGCCCCGTAGCGATGTACGTACACGCTCGTCCGGCTCTATGTTACGGCTACCGGAAAGTAATATTTTTTTCAGAAGGAAAGCAGCATTTTTTTCCGGCCCCCGGAGAATTCTCGTTATCTAATTGATTATGAGATCGTTCTCGCGATTGAGCACGCGCGCCCGCATCGATATGCGAGGCGCCCTCGCGACTCGCCGAGGGAACGAACGAACGCGTTTCGAATCGTTCCCTTTGAAGAAAACAAAAAAACCGCATCGTCGCCCTCGAAAGTACATTAGTAAATCTTTCGAGATACGCGTAAACGTTGCAACGTTTTCGAATTTCCGAAAAGTCCGAAACATTTCTGCGAGGGTTGCCCGATTTCGCGAGGAATGATCCTACCGGAAGAACACGAAGCAAGTTGTCGACTCGTGACTCGTCACGCGCGTCGACGGTCAGAGCGATCCTCGCTCGGAGAACACGGAGGCACGAAAGAAGGTGGACGAGGGTCATCGCGGTGCAGACCGTTGGACGAAACGGTGTGTGTACGTGCGACGTAATGTATGTAGCCTCATGGTCCAGACCCCTCCTCCTCGTATATAATCGCCTGCTGCCCATTCCGTGAGCGGAATTGTTTACCCGTGCTTCGCTCCGGGACCGCCGCGTCGCGCTGGGTGACTTTCGATCAGCCCTCGTTACCCGCGGCGTCCACGTGTCCTGCTTTATGCTCAGGCCAGTAAAGTGGCGGCCAGGTTGATTAGAGATTCTCTCGCGATTGTGCTTTTTTTTTTCTGGTCGTTTGATCGCCAACTCCTGTTTAACGTTAATCGCCGGTGCGACGATGTTTCGTAACTCTTTTTAACGTATCGATCGTTCGTTATAAAAATGATGCAATTCTCTTTCTTTTTTTCAAGTACCGTTTCAGCGTGCAGCATTTAAACAACACGTTCGTTCCGTCTATAAAGTAATTCCAATGTTAACGAGGTAAAATTGTTCTACGACCCTGTCGAGTACGACTCGAACTCGAATGCTGCTACAGAACAACGACGATGTTTGTACATAGATTCGCGAATCCGACGCATTTTTCCATCGGTGGACGGTGTATAACTCAAAGGGCGCCGAACGAAGAGTTTTACTTGCTATTAATTGAAAATACCACGAGAATGTCTTCCGCAATAGTACAAGCCACCGCTAAGTGTACTATCACCGAGCGTAACTGGCACGGTTAAAACAATACACGTGATGAATGTACGCTTCACGCAGCCCCTTGCGCGCAATTAATTATTCGCGACTATGGTGATTAATCGTGGTAATTTGAGCGAGTACGGGGGCTGAAACGGCAACAACAGCGGACAGAGTTACAAGCCTCGGGAACCGTATTTAATATCGTTAAACCGAGGCGCGAGCGTTCGCCGTGAAAGAAATCTCAGAATCCCTTCAACACCTGTTATCTACCCCTGTTACTTCCGCTTCGGATCTCCCCTCTCTAGTCTCACTCTCTCTCTCTCTCTCTCTCTCTCTCTCTCTCTCTCTCTCTCTCTC
>NW_026534344.1:3654711-3712675 GCF_026225885.1 Hylaeus anthracinus | reverse complement strand
CTCTCTCTCTCTCTCTCTCTCTCTCTCTCTCTCTCTCTCTCTCTCTCGTCGCGATCGCAATCTCCTCTTATCGTTACAACGTGGTCGCAAATGGATGCTGGTCGATATCGTATCGCGATGTGCCGCTGCTCTTACGAGAATTAAACTCGCAAGAGCTAATTGAAGTAGGATGTACGACGACGATAAATAAGATGCGACGCAACGACTTTGTCGTAAAGGTAGTCACGGGCTATACTTTCGATAGACCTTTTACACAATTACGACCAATCCAACGGAATGTTTTCGTTTTAATCGATCCACGGGAATATCTTCGAAACTATTGGCGACATTCTAGGAATTTTCGGTATACACGGTAAATTCGTAGGACGAAGGAAACTCATTAAATACTAATGTACAGCAGTTGGGGAGTATTCAAATTTTTCTCGCAGCTGTTTCGAGCTTGTTCCAATAGCAATCGTTAATTTTCCAACAAATATGAATACGATCCAATTATCGCTAATTACTTTTGCCCTGTTACTTGCATCGAATTATCGTTGATGACTGAATCGGAAAGAGTACACGATCAACGTAACCATGGCAGTCAGGGTGTTAAAAAGCAGACTTATTTAGGTACAAACGAGAGGTTGTTCGCGTTACTCGGGGGTGAGTCTGCGGCTACGTTGCGAGCGATTCGCGTTAAACGATCAACCGCCAGGATGCATTAAGCATCCAGGTGTCTATCGGAGGCTTGGGAAACGCGATAAGACATCCTGTTTAGCGACGTTCCGTTCACGGGATCACCGATGTACAGGTAGAGGCGGGGGACGTCGCGCGTCATTTTCCAAAAGGACAGTCATCGGTCACCGGCGTCGCCTGGGCTGCGGTTAATCCACTCCGTTGGTCGCGGTCGTGGTCGTGGCCGTCGTCGTACTCGCGACCGGTCGTACGAAGAGGAAGCAACGCAGCCGTGGAGCGTCGCGGGTAGCTTGCAGAGGGACGAAGCAGGACCAGGAAACGTATCGGAGGATGAGATGATAGAAAGAGGGAGAAGAGCAGAGGTGCGGGCGAGCGCAAGCGCCCGTCCGATCGATGCCCGTCTCCCGCTCGTATAAAGCGCTCGTCCTCGGGGGGCGCGCGACAGTTGGCGTTCCGCGTTCGGAACATGCACCGCGTCGCGGGTACTTTGTATCCACCGTTTACTCGTTCGTCCTTGTTGTCAGTGCTCATCGTTGTTGTCGACAAACACCGACCTCGACTCGCGGCACACGAACCGTGTAAAACAAAGAGATTGATCCGGAACGAAGTAGATCGCGCACGTTTCGGTCAACCTTCGAAAGTCCACGAATGAGAAAAACCACTCGAAGGTGTACACAGTCTTCGTATACGCGGTCCTACGTTCACGTCAACGTGAAAATTACCACGTCAGTTTCCAGCTACACCGTCTCCGTCGAACAACGATTTATCGAGCATCGATCTTCCAACGACAATAACAATCTGCGAGCTCGAGGAGGATGTCGAAACGCGTTTCGCTCCGATAGCTTCGGTCGAGACTTCTCACGGTTCCCGAGTTCTCGGTCCAGTCGTTTTTCTCCGAGGTGATCCCGACAGTTGGATCGACCAGTGATCCGGCACGCAACGGACGCACCAGTGTGATCGGTAGTGTCGCGTGCAAAGGCGGCTCTTCCAGTTGATCGAGGAACCCAAACAGTGAATCGTGAGATATATCGACAGATCACCAAATGTTTATTTTTTACTCCGACTATTATCGTCTTCTCGAAGCATCATCTTCTCGAATCTTTCGACAATGTAGAGTACAAGCTTGAGCCGACACAGTGTACCGCGTGAACACGAAAGAAACGAAATAACAAACTGCCGAAGTCGTTGGAAGTCGTCTCTTCTAATCGACCGATCGTAGAAGTTCTCGAAACGCGTTCATTCGTACGTCGAATGCCCTTTGGCGTTTCTCATGTATACAACGAACTCTCTCACGGTTTGACATCGTATTTACGTGGTACGAACGACATCCGGCCGCGTAGCCGGTGCACCGTGTTCGCGACGACCTCTCGAAGCATCGAATCGCTCGTCGACGAGCGCTACGGCTCGACGAAGCTGCGGCTGGATTACTGGCTCGTTTCTCGCTACGTGTCACCGACATTCGTCCCGGGCGAGATACATCCGGGCAGGCGTCAGAGCGGCGGTCGCTGGACCGTCCGGCGGACGTCTCGACCGCCGTACGACGAACCGGTGGATCCAGGAGGTGGAGGAGGAGGGGCTGTCGAGGTGGTGGAGGAGGAAGGCCCGCGGACGTGCAACAAGTTAAGAGGCCGCCGCCGCTACCCTCTACATCGCTACCGCCGCCACCGTCCTCGCCACGATGTGACATGGATATCCTAGCTGTAGCCTGCGCCCTCGTCGCCACGGCCCTCTACTGCAACACCCTTCAAGCTGGTTTCGTCTACGATGATCGGTGAGTACCGATGCTAATAACGTATTTCATTGCCGCGAATCGCTGCTCCGAATTTTCGGAGTACGCGATGCGTTGGGTCGTTAACCCGTCAGATCTCACCGTCTCCTGGACCTGCCTCGTGTGGCTTCCTCGATCATTTTCGTATTCGTACATTGTTACAAAAATTCTTCTCGTTTCCAACGAGCACTTTAACATTTTTTTTAGTGAACCGTGTTCAAATCGAGGATTACACGGGATCCCCGTACAGTTTCTGGCTCGGGTTGGCATCGACGCAAAATTAGAATCTCTCGTACTCGAAACACGCGAATTGTTTCGCTCCAATGACGTCGAACGGATATTTTATCGTCGATTTATCAGACTCGTTTGTCTCTCTCCACTTATCCGGACAATTGGCGTTTTCCCCAGTACTCGGCGAACAGTTTTCGTGGGTGGTTGGGGTCGAACGAAAGATTCGCCGACCATCTGCGAGGTCAAACCTACAGCTCACGTGGATGACGCAATATATATCCCGTAGAGTTGCGAGAAAACTATCGGACCGAAAGACTCGAACGGCATTAAGGCTTGCGTGTGTGGGGTTCGGTTTTACGAACACGAGGTTGCCGAATGGCAACGATAATGTCGATATTTATTGCCGCCGAGGCAATAGACAGTAAACGCAGAGTATAACGGCGCAAACACAATGAATAAAGGACAAGTCGCAGCTGGGTAAGCTGATTTACGAGCTACCACGATTTGCTCTGCGACGTCATTTAATCCGATTTCGCCACGGTTTAGTTAATCAGATATTACTAATTACGCGGATGGCAGCGATACTAACAGCAACAGAATGCAAATCATACGCCCGTTGTATCGGCCATTTCCAAAGTGACGTATGAATATGCATAAGAGGATCTAAGACGATATTTTCACCTTTTAGAGTTGACAAAATAACCTCTACGATCGTTGGCTGCGTTCAGTTCCTACTTTTGCGGAAAGCGTGTTTTCGGAGTATCGTTGGAAGTTATCGCGATGAAAGTTACCGTGTTCGATATTTTCACTTCGATACTTTCTGGGAGCGCGATCGGGTCAAGAGTCGCGATACTCGCGAACGTCCAAGTCTCCCGAAGCCTCGATGCATCGCGACGTTTAACTTATTCGTTGATTTCGTAGCGCTCGGAGTTCTAATCACCCGCATCCTCCGTTACTACTCGCGACCCGAAGCGAGTAGATAGGATTCGGCACGCAGGACGCATGCAACGATGGCAGGCCGCCCGCGCCGTACACATAATCCGAAGTTACTCTCGCGATAAGCGTCCTTAATCCGAAGCTCTCGAATTCTATGATACCGAATCCCTTAATTGAGTATCCGGTAATCTCCGGAACATCGTAGTTGCGGATCGATCAGCTGCGAGGTCGGTGTGCTCACCGAGCAGGTACCATTACGTACTTCTGGCGTCATCGATGGGAATCTGTTGCATCGTTATCACGCGCGCGGCCGCGTTTCCCCGTGAACAGGGTGCAACGACCATCACCGATAACTTCCCCCGAACCATTGACAGCGTGCCCCGATAACGCGCCAATTTATTCGTCTGTATTTTCGACGATAAGGTTTCGACCGTAAGAACCGCGCGAATAGTCTTTACCCCCTAGCGATTAGGATCTTCGTCCCGTTGCTATATACCGATACCGGTGTACGGGGTGCTTTGCAAATGGACGCTCGTGGATGCGAATTCTCGTTAAAGGGATACGATCAATTTCCAACAAATTCTGTTGTTCGAACGTGTTTCCATTTTCGATAAACCCCTTCTCTCCCTACTCCCATTTTGGGTTCCGGTTATCGTAAACTTTGTTCTATTTTTTTTTTTTGTACGTGATTGCGTAGGCATTTTGGGACGGTTTATGGCTCGACTTCGCCTCTTGGCCGCTCTTAGTTTGCACAACAATCTGATTGGAACACTATTCGAATTAGACCACCTCCTACACTTGCTTATTTTTAACACCGTGTAGAGACGACAATTCCACCTACGAATAGTGCGCTCCCGGTGTTTAATGGAACGACGATGCGCCGAGTCGATCGTATGAATCAGTTTATTCCGGTAGTCGCGTTAGAGATCAACCGTGCAAGCGTGTTCTAATGGAATTGCGCGTAACGGTTGGCTCGCCGATCAAACGTTTAATCGCCGAATAAATTACCCCGGGCAAGCCTATAGACGATGGCTTGGCCAGCAAAGTGCGCGCAGATGCCCTCCTCCTGTTCGTTTGTGCGAGCCGGGATGCTCTCAGGGGAACCTTAACAGTCAGGTAATAATGAAAAAAGGGACACGCGCATTAAGCCGAGACAATTTTTCATCCATATCCGGCCCATTAGCGACCACCTCGTTCGATGCGACTGCCAACGCTGAAGCGCCCGTGGCGACCATAACCGAGTCGAGTTCAGTTATTAACGAGAGTCCGGCCAAGTTTTACCTTTCGTTTGTTTTGTTTTCACTCTTCTGTCTCAGTTTCCCGCCTGTTCTTCTCGTTGCGCGCCTCGCGTATCGATGAAGAGGGGACGTCTAATTATTTCTACGAAAGAGCGAACACGATCGATTCGCGTAATAAACAAGCGATCCAAATACATTTTCCCTTAACGTAAGACGTTTCGCAGCTATGGAAAGTTTTCGCCAACTCTAAAGAATAATTCATACCTATGTACATACATACGTCTCCTATTTCGAATTCGGTTTCTCAGCCAAATTCATGCCAACCCCCGTCGACGTCAGGCCGCGTGGATATCGATCGCCGCCAGGCCAGGGTGAAAAAATGAAGAAAAGTTTGTATGATAAGTAGGGGATACGAGTTCGGAAGATCCCGTCTGGTTTACTCGGCGCATAGGTTTTTCCTGAGAGTTTACCGTCTCGAGAGTTTATTCTGGCCGCGGTGCGACGCGCCGCGCCATGCTAAAACTCATGGGATAATAAAAGTGCCGTATTTTACTGCGCCGCGTCGACCACAATGCCTTGGCAAAGAATACAGGGCCATATTTATTTGCCGGGGATATTTTTTTTTAGCCGGTCGCAAAGAAACGGATAAAAAGGAGAGCGACGGTAACCGCGCGGAAACGCGAGGAAGAGCCAACGCGACTCGTAGGCGGAAACGGGTGGTAGTTGGAAAAGGTGTCCGCGAGAAGGTGGCTCGGTTCAAGCAAACTTTCGTTACGGTCCGTTCTCTCGTCTAGTCAACGTAATCTCGCGAACTGACGCGTCCCTCCGCATGTATTTGCAGCCGCAGCTGCACAAGGTGCATTTCCGGATCGGAATAAGAAAAAGTATTAAACGATCGAATGGCATTTCAAGCCTTTTTTCAAGAAGAGAGATGATTCGTTTTCGTTGAGTGGTCCGCTCTGTATACAAATATTCTATCGCGACGATTCAGAGGCGGTATATTCGAATGTTTATCGTATCGAGATCATCGCGTATTGTAAAAACGAACGGAAGATGTTGGCGCACGGTAGAGGTTCGGTTTGTTCCGTTGCTGAATAATACCGTGGTGTTCGGTCGCATGAAATGTAAAACGGCGCATTACTGTTTCAGTTCAGCCGCGTACTTTTTCGAAGAGGATGCACGCGCCTTTCCGGGAGTGCGTGTAAATAATTGAGAGACCGCTACAACCGCCTCGTATCTTCGAGTCAAAGCGAACCGGAGGATACGACGCTCCGAGGAGCATCTCGTAGCGTTCACGGCTCGGAACGATGAATACAATCTCTCGTCGTATGAATAATCGAAATCGATTACGGCAACCGTTGTTTTCCGATGCTTTTTTGCCACTCCCCTTCCCCCCTCGTCGATTTACAAAAACGTCTGCTCGCGGCAGCGTCCGTTACGAGAAACGTGTACGCGTACTTTTTTTTTTCCCCATACGTTTCCATAACCTCGTAGTATCGAGAAAATAACAAGCGTGTTTTGTTCCGACGCGCCGGTGATATTTATGTTTCCGTTTAATAACGGAATTAAGCGCGGTTTGTTATTTCACTATATGCAGAATCGTTCCGATACGAGTTCGGAGAAAAGCGTTCGTCGCTGAAGTAGTTGTAAATCTGTAATCGAATCATGCCGGTCAACCCCGAAAGACTTTGTTTCAGATATATTCGCCTGTATCTATCCAAACAACGTGTTTTGTATAAATATTTAAGCCTCCGCGCCATTGAAGCTATTTCAAAGGATAATTTTTACAAATCGACCAGTCTCCAGTCTATAGTACTTTTCCCGCCAATGACAAATTCCGGCAATTTGTCACACGCGTCGCTGCTCTGTTCGATCAGCTTCCACCTATTAAGGGAATACCCGACGATCAACTTTTATCGCATCCAAGGATAGATTTACAATAGCGCACAGGTGTTCTTCGCGATCGCGTCGTAATTATTTGAACGCGTACGCTGTTCGATCAACCGGATGACTCGTCATCGTTTACGTAGAAAATGTTTAAAAACGCGACGCACGCAAAATTCCATATATTTTTCCATTACTAACTTACGATACGGCAAATTGACGTTGTCTATAGATACTTTTGCTATTATATTTAACGTATACACGAAATAGAAAATATTT
Source organism: Hylaeus anthracinus (assembly GCF_026225885.1). Lineage (NCBI taxonomy): Eukaryota > Metazoa > Arthropoda > Insecta > Hymenoptera > Colletidae > Hylaeus > Hylaeus anthracinus. The sequence continues at coordinate 3,705,664 of NW_026534344.1, read as the reverse complement.
GTCAGACCAGATAAATATTATGCGGCTCGCGTATTCATTCGCGCCGAACGATCACGATTTTTATATTCGCTGCTTTACTTCGATACATGCGACAGGGTTCCAAAAATAATCGTCATTATCCTTCGCTAAACGTGTTTAGCTATCACGTCAGATGTACATCGGATTAGAGTATATTTGCATTACATAGTTTCTTTGTGTCGATAGACACTAATTAAGGTATCGAGTCGATCGACATTGCCGAGCATATATTAAACGCGATCCGCGGTGACGGGCCGGTGCATATCCACGGAGATAGAGGAATTAATAGGCAGGGTTGAAACAAAGAGAGGATCCCCAGCGTTGTTGAGCACACCCGCGGCCACGTTGGACGTTGGAGCGCGTCATTTGCCCGGGACTGAAATTTTTGCCGTTCTGTCGCCGGGATATCGGTTTATTTATTCGTACACAGCCGGAGCTCTGCTTATGTATGAGCTGGACGAGGCTGTGGCACGAATATACCATCGCGAGGTTGCGCTCCATTCCATGGATGCGCGGTACACACATTCAGCCGACGTGCATTTATCCTGCGAGACCGAACGCTGCGATCGATGCGCTTTATCGCGTCGGAAAGACTGCAACGGAGGGCCGGCAAGAGCCGGAGATAATTTATCGCTCTTGGTCTTGATAGGGCCTTACGGCAGAAATGAAATACACCCCGTTGCTTGATAGAGGCCACGGCCAAAGGTCGGAAAACAATCGAAAACCGTCACGACCTCTTCGTGCCGAGAGAATTTGTTGGACCCAACGAACCGGTGTTCGAAATGATTTCCGGATAGGCCACGGGAACTGCGCGAGTCTCACTTTTTCTACGGAACTTTAAGTCCTCAGGGGCTGTAGCGGTATTTTTGTAAGCTACAGTACGGGCTTAGCAACCCCGAGGTACCCGAGCTAGAGGGGGGCCAGTGGGTCCCCATAGAGATGAGAAGTTATGCATTACAATTTAAAGTGACCAGACACAAATAAGAAGCGCAGAGTTATGATACGATTGTGAAATGTAAACGAGTTGTTAAGAAACTCAATTAGCGTAATAACCGGCGGTTCCGACGCTTTAATAAATACCTGTACCTGTACGTAATTTTAAAGTTGCGATGGACCGTTTCAAGGAACCGAAAACGTCTAATCGCGGACGTTACGAAGCGGAATCGGAGAACAGCCAAGGATCGAGGAGAATCGTGGATTCCTGATACGTGGGAACGAAAGCAGATCTCGAATAAAGATAGGGACACGCGATCCTCGTAAAGTCGCGTGGGTCTGCGTTAAGTTTAACGGCGTTCAAAGTTGGCGCGGATTAGATGGTCCCTAGTAGCAAAGGTCCCTTCCGGACGACTCCGTCCGTTCACGGACTGGAGAGGAAACCGGGAAACCGATTGACGTATCGACGAATGTTCTCCGAGGAACCTTTTCTCTCTGATCTCGAAAATGGTTGGAAACACCACGGTTACTTCCTGTTCTCCTTGGTTCCGCTGGTAAAGACGTTGAATACCCGACCGTACGTGAATATTCTGAAGGCACGCCGTTGCCGGGAACTCGAGCTTCTCTCTATTTCGAAGCAGCGCCTTTCAGATCGCGCCACGTACATACCATTCACTGACCAGCCAATACCGCCAGATTCTCCTTTCGGAACAAACGATGAACCGACGGCGAAATGGATGGAGACTCGCTGCGAGCATCGCTATCCACGTTCCCTTTCAAAAGAACAGTATACAGAGTATTGCATTTTGATAGCAAGATCGCAGGATGGTATACGCGATCTCGTATAGAATGACGAATCCGGCTCGGCACACTTTTCGAATTTGTCCAGCAACGAACAACGAATATCTCGGTTGCGAACTCAATTTGGATTTGTACGTCACAAAGTACTTCGCGGATGGATTAAACGGGACATTTGTTTTTATCGGTACCACTTGGCTCTAATTAAGCGAAGCTTGCGACCTGCGCGGGCTTTCTATGCCGAATATGCGACGCGTGCAACGTTTTAGTCGAGAAACTCCGGGGACTAGGACGCGCGAGTGGGCGCTGCTTCACTCGAGGCCCGCATGAAATCAGTGAAATCGGTGAACCGATGCGCCGACAGTCCAGCAATTATACTGCGACCGTTGCGTGGCTAATTGGCCACGGTTCATTTGCGCACCATCGCCTAATGTAAGAACTCGCTCTGGTAAACTTTTCTGCTTCAATTAGGGCAATTAGAATCATTAGGACGAATCCATTGAATTCGGTTACTGTTACTCATGGGGTGGGTCTTGAATCAGATGTTTAAAAAAACGTAGTACAAAAGACCAACACGCGTATAGTCTATGAACGCGTTTTCCAACAAAGAATTTGCACGGTATCAATGCGTAGCTGTGCGATAGAGATGTTGAACGACGTATGGCAAACTAAAATAATACGTAGATTCGAGTTGAAAAGCTCGGCGTTCTACGCATACGGCAGTCCGATAGATTCGAGTCTTTTCATACGTTATCGCATTGTCGAAACTGCGAGTGCGTTGGCCTCGCACCGAAAATACGTAAATTATTAAATTCCCGGGAAAAAAAGATCGAGGAAAAATATTGGATTCTTCATCGGCGCTCGCACAATCGAATATTTTACGCGACTTCGTGTGAAACGATGATATAATCGAACCGAAAGGCTGACGCCAGGTGGTATCGCTCCCTCAGCCTCTCTTTCCCGTTCTTTTTTTTTCCGTGAAATCAGCGCCCGCTCGAATTGGAACGAATCGACGGGAGACACGCAGCGCCATTTTTATGCTCGTTTCCTGGGTCACCCGTCGCGGCACCGCGAAAACAGTAACGGGACGAAGCAATTTCGAACGGGCTCCCGTGCGTGGCGGTAATGAATTCAGCCGTGCGATTTATTAATCTATAAATCTGGCGCGTTCGCTCAAAAGCCTTCCATAGGGATCGTGTTTCGCAAATTTCATTGTTACTACGGAGAGTACGTCTTCATCGATAAAGCGTAACATCGCTCAGAATTACGACTAATAACGATTTATTGTATTCTCTCTAGGTAGGGAATTTGAACAATTTATCGTCGAACTTTTACAATAACTTTTCGAAAAGTTAAATCATTTTTGCGACGGACAACCAGAAATTACGAATAAAACACGTTTAACGACCAACGCAAGACTGACTTTCGGATCTCGACTGTTTATTCTTGCGAGTCTCTTCTTTTTTCTTAAAATGAAAGCGCAATTCTCGTCGAATTGGAAAGGTTGCTTCCATTGAGACAACGCAGAGAATTATTTTCAGGCGTTGGCAACGAAATCGTAGAAGGGATTTTCGTGCTGCAAGGTAGGCACCTCCCTGGATAAAGAGCGAATTCTTTCTTATCGCCACGCGGCAGCGAGCATCCTGCTCGAAACAACAATGTTTCGTTGTTCAGCCGGCAACAAAACGTTGACTCTGTCCCGTTCTCTTTCTCTTGAACTTCCTTTCGCCTTTATTGTTCCTCTTAGATCTTCTCTGCTGTTGCTTCGTCTCTTGTTCGCCCTTTATCCCCACTTTCTCTTTCTCTCTCTCTCTCTTTCTCTCGCTCAGTTTCTACAAAGTCTCGCGAACCGTTTCGCTCGAGTCCCTTGTAAAACTGGTACGTCGAGCAGTTTCGGGAGACGATGGTGGTAATAGCTGGAGGAGAAAGAGAAAGAGAAAGAGGAGGTAGAGGGTAGGGGGATGGATTTCGAATAGAGAAGCAAGGTGTGGCGAGGGTAGCGGAGTCGGCGATGGGCGGAAGGAAGTCAAGCGAAATAGCAAATCCTCAAACAAACTAGTGGAGTCTTTGCGAATCGAGCGAGCTTAGCAGTGGATTATCTTTGCCGTATATAGCCCGACGTCGAGCTTTCCCGGGTGTTCGATACCAAAGAGCCCGAAATCGTGTTTCGTCGGTTTATGTTGTTCAGTCGGCCGATATTGTCGAAGTAGAGTCACGGGCGCATAAACCCGGCGACCGTATCGCACCTACGTAAACTCGCGTTTGTTAGACGCGCATGAAAGCTCGCGGAAGGGAACTCAACTGGGTTAAGAAGTTTCGTTTCTTGCGATTGAGACTTCGCATCGCATAAATCTTCCAAGGTTTCAGCCACGGTTCGCGTTAGAGACGAAACGGGACTATTACGGGAACTTATCGGCGACGGGGCCGTTTCGAAGGTTGTCGGTTCATCGTGATTCTGTAACCGTGAACTTTAACGGTCGTTTCACGTATGTATACAAAAATACGCAAAGTTAACGAAATAACAAAAACTTTCATAAAATACTGCAAGTTTTCGTCTTTTTTAATTCTCTTCTAACGCTGACGTTTAATAATTACATGCGAACGAGCCATTATTTCAATTATAACTTTGATCAATATTTCTCTTTCATTAAGTACACCCCAAAAGAAAAATTTCATATCGCGTTTTAAACCGGCGTTACGTAAGCTACGCGAGTACGACGAAGCAGCAAACTCGGTTGGCACGCTAAGCGGATCGCGAAAGCTGAGACCAGAGACGAACACTCCATGGAACGTTGTAGCTCATGAATAATTTCTAGTAATTAGGGAGACAGTCTCGGCTTCCACATTGTACGGTCGCTGCGAAAGTTAGGTTGCCGGGGCTAAAACTAGCGACAGGGTTTTGTGCACTCCTTAAGTTTACGCGCTATCACGTTTTAAGCCGCACTTTTTTCACGACACTGGTCATCCCGAGTCTTTGTTGAGCCCGTATCGCGGCAATTTTAACGTATTTATCAAAAAAGGGATTATTGATCGGTAAAAGTAATTGAAATTAATTAAGGTAAATATACGAAGAGTGTGTTGTTCGCAAGTCCCAAACGCAGAGACTTGGAAACCACCGCGATAAAGAGTTAAGTTTCGAGGAGAACACGCGACGCAACATCGGGTCGCTTTTAAATTCTGCGATATTCGCGAGAGCTCGCTTCGTCGGACAAACACGTACCTCGTTTGAATGAAAACAACAACGATGCGTGAAACTTTAATGCCTGCGTGCGTCAGATTCATTGGATTTCACCCGTCGACCGGCGAAAGCGAAAGGAATCGATCGACGTCCATAAATAGCAAAACTGCAATGTCCCGGTGTCGTTCGTCACGAGGTCATCCGATTCGGAATTGGTTTGCTAATAATTGACTAAAATTTTCGCCGATGCGTCGTACGTATCTACAGGTCGAGAAAGTACCCGCGAGACTCCAAGCCGGAATCGCTTTCCGTTGGTTGCACAACAAAAAATTATGAATAAATTCATTCTATAATAGTTTCCGAGTCTTGATACTTATCTACTACTACGCGCGTCTGACCATTACTCGTTCTTTCTATTCGCGACGGTGTTCGCAAGTACAGCGTTTATCCAAGTGAAAACAGCGAGCATTAGTCAGACGCGGTAGCAGAGTCGTACTTAACGACGCGCTTATCGATTTCTACGATCGATATTCGATCTCCACGGTTGAAATTCTGGACAGTCTAAGCACGCCGCGGCTAAAGGTTGAAAAATGAACAGCTCGAAAGTTGAAAGAATCGCGAAGAAGCACGCGACTTGTTTGAAAATTCACATAAAAGAAGATGCTATCGGTCCAAAACGGACGTATCGAGTTTCGTCGGTTAACCGTCCACCGCTCGAGCGTTAAAGGAAAAAGTCACGTCCGTATGATCTCTGCTCGCCTCTGAAACTTCCGCTCGGTGTACACTCGTTGTCTATGCTCGCGGTGGCATCATACTTTAAACTTGGAAAATCCTGAACCACCTCGCCCGGGTCTCTGAATTCGGGTTTCTGAAAATCGGAAAAGTAGAGTCCACGACACCTCGAGCTCTGGATCCGTGCATCTCGCGGCATTGAGAGGTCCTGTTGGACGTACGCGGGGCAATTTCGTCGCGTTACGACTCGCTCTTTCCGCAAACGACAGACTGCTAGCGCGGTGTGAAACGTCGCGCAAAAGTGGAGCGCGGATAATGGAGGTCCTTTCCCGTCGTCGTTCCCGCTTCACTTACGACCGAGACACTCGGTGGATGCGAAATCGATGCCGAGGCCGGGACGTGTTGGAGCAAAAAGCGGCACAGTGCCACGTTATAACCCCCCGAAGTATCAGGGAGTCGACGAAGCGGGGCTGCAGTCGCTGCGAGCATTACGGACGATATAGCAGGTGTTTGTAGACGTTTCGACGCGAGCTCGAAGCGTGTACACCGAAGTAAAACCGGCGTCTTGCTCGTTCGCGCTTTTTCCTCCCTTCTGCTTAGTCGGATAAGCGACCGGAACGCCCTTCGAGGTCGTCGAAATGGGAAGATACGGGAATAGCCAGTTTCTTATCGGGGCAAACATCATCCTTGAAGATTCTTTGCTCGTTGTTTCTGTCAAGAGCCGATCGTTTCTGCCTGCTTCCGCTTCCATGGACGGCTTAACGTTCGCGTAAATTCTGCAGCGCGCTGCCTGGTAAAATTCTGCCTCTAGATAGGACCGGAACGACGCGACGGAAATTCGATAAACAGAAGCGTAGTTCTTAAACGAACGCTGATCTCTCGTGGCGAGAAACGTGCGGAACGAGTTTCTCGTACGGATAATTAAATAGTTTTACGTCTTTGCCGAGCGCCCAAAAATCTGTCGCGTAACGAACGAATCACGTTCCTGCGAACGATAATAAGCGGGATCCGTTTTCGGGCTGGTCGTATCGACGCACGTTTATCCGATTTGATTTCCACAATTTCCTGGGGAGCCGCCGGATTGTCATGCGGAACGCAAATCGGGCTATAATTTAGAGCGTGCGTCGAAGAGAGCGAGAAAGACGGGCGAATCGGCCCGCTACAGGGAATGAGGGGGGAGGGGGACGGATGCGAACAGGCGAGGGAAAGAGATATAGCGAGGGACGACAGTGCGAGAGGGTGGAAAGTGGGAAGCGGTAGAGCGGAAAATAATGCAGCGTGCAGAATTACAAATTACACGCTACAGGAGCACTAGGACCCTCCCAGTAGTGGTGGATGAGGAGAGTGGGGGCACCCCGTTCGTTCCGTTGATTACACAAACAACATTCGTCGTCCCGCACAGGGAGGAGAGCGAGGGAACGGGTTGCCCGGGAATAAGGGATGAGAACCGCGAGCGGGGCGGGGTACCAAACGTAGAGTCGTTACAAAGCTGGCTATTAATCTTTATTACAAACAATCCTCCGCGTTAATTCCGTGTAATTTGCCGCCAGTCATGCTCCGCGACATCCTTTGCCTACGGGACGTCGTCTGCGCGTTGCTTTCTCGCGGACCGCGAAACGTTTTCGATTTAATCGCGTTTCTCTCCCGGGGAATCGCCCGCCGTTTCTCCATAAACTGTAACGGTTCGTGTGGGAGAACGGTTGATGATAGATATAAACAACGTTAAATATCGGTACCGCAGGGCTCGCCAAATTTTACGATCCGAATGCTTCGGCGCGCGGTTCGATCTTCCGTGAAAAGGGCACGGAAATTTTACGAGTACCATTACTGCTGCTTTATGCTTTCATAACTCGCCACCATTACGTTCCTCCACGCTTGTTTCATTTTTTTATTATTATTTTTTTGTTTTTTTTTTTTTTTTGATCATTTGACGTTTGTCACAATGGACTCGACGGCGCATGAACCGCTCGCAGAAGTTTACACACCGAAAATTCGTTCCCGGTTCGCGGAGTGCCGCAAAACTGTTGACGTTCACGATTACCATCGACCCGAGGGAGCAAACACGTCGCGGTCACGGGGACGATTTGATCCCTTACCGTGATCGAGCGTCAAAGGGCCGCGTCTCTGCGCATTTAAATCTCTTACGTCGTCGCGAGTTAACGAAGTTTCCGATAGCAAACTTCATCAACGCCGAGCGGCTATCGGATATCTCGTCGATCGTTTAAGGAGTTCCTCGCTGAAAGCAACGCGACGCCGTCTTAGCCTGCTGCGCGATAAAAAGTTGCCTCGGGTGTCCAGATGATGCGCGCAAAGGACGTCGACGACGGATTCTCTGCTTGTAAATCTCCGTTCTCATTTATTCGCGCTCGTACGTCGGCTTCCGCAACTCGGTGCATCGCGTTCCCGCGCGAGGATACGTTTCTCGGTCTTTGTCCAGTCTCGGTCAACGCGACACGACTAATTCGAATTCTCTGCGTACCGCGAGCGTGCGCACGCCCGTACGTAGTTTCATATTCCGTCGTCACGGGGGATCTTCGTAAAAACTTGTCGCCTTGACGCCGGCTTGCCTTGGCGTTGGTATTAATAATGTAATCGTCCAAAGGAAGGAGGGGGTGGGAGGCCGAGAATTAGAAACGGTGTCACGTCGTCGAGCAGCGGCGGCCGGTAAAGACGTCGGCGCGGGCGTCGCAGCGTCGACAGAGGAGGCGAAGATAATTAAACCACGGCCTTCCCTTCCAGGGCGTCGTCGACGTCTCGGTTACCTGGCCGTTATCGTGCTCGGAATGAGAATCTTAAACGGGAAGGGGTGCTTCGCGACGCTTACAGTCGCGACCAGAAGAGGCTGACGTTAATAACGTTGGAGGGCCGAGAATTGCGGTTTCTTTAGAATTTTTTTTTATGAAAAGGGCAATTGGTCCAAGATGAAACTTAAAGTAATACGTTCCCGAGCTTGTTTTCTTTTAATTGGTTTCCTCTCGAGATAGTTGTCGGCGAACAAACCAAATTCCGAAGAACGTCTTTTCCAGCCAAAGACAGCCACGCTCCTCTTGACTCTCGTGCCGTCCTAACGTGCTCCTAACGGTCATCCGTGCTTTGTCTCGCAAGAGTGAAACAGTATCCGGAGATTTTGTCTCGCGTAGCATCGTGTGTTGTCAATGCCACGCGAAACGTAGATAATCGATCGTCGCTGACCAGGTTATAATTTAATTGGCAATTTAATTACAAGCCACCTTGTGTAATAATGACGTGTAGTTGGGTGGGATGCGATGGGCGTGTCTTCTCGCTTACAAAGGCTTTTATAAACGAGAATTACCCCGGTTCCGGCTAGTGAACTTTGGCGCGGGCAACGGTTCCAATTAGTCGCGTTTGTGCCCTCGATCTTTCGATATCATTGATGGCTCGTCGTCCACCGATTGTCCCGCGAAATTGCTTCGTTGCGAACGTGTCCAGCCACCTGGCGAGCGAAGTTGCCTCTTCGTTAACGGATTCGCGCGGAGTTCTGACGAAAGTCGCGAACGAGCGACGCTTTAATGAATTAGTCGTACGATGGAAGATTTCACAGTTAAACGTAATGCAAAGCCGCGTCACTTTGTGCTCATGCCAGCACTTTCCATATACCTATGCATTCTAAATACGTTTTTAATCAGATTTTATCGTATCCTTTTAAAGTCCATTTACAAAATACATCTTTATACTCAATTTTCGTAAAAGTAACGATGACGTTTAACGTCGTCCGAGATTGATTACTTTGATAAAATTCCGCCTGTCTCCGCTCAAATCTGATATTAATGAAATCATTGTACTGCACTGCGAGAGATACGTGAAAACAGACGAGATCGTTGTTGCGACTTGAAACGCGCGTAATTGGCACTCATGGGCTGCGCGATTATCAAATAGATGGACGCTAAGCATCAGACTATATAAAATTACGCGCTCGCGCCCCACCGCCGCGGCAATTTCGAGAAAACGATGCCATTATCATTAATGTTTTACCGCGATCACCGTTGTTCACCGCAAAGTGCTCGTTTCTGTAATAATTATTATCATCCCATTTGCGACGTTACGAGCGCTACAGGAGTACTCGCCCCCGCGGACGACCTTCCCGACCGAAAACCGTAAGCGCACCCCTACGCTACGAGCGCAACATGGAAAAGTATTTACGAGCCGCTTATGAAAATTAACAATCGCGGAATCTCCCCTATACGGTGGCACCTACCAATTCGATTGCGCGCGGGAAGTGATCGTTCTACGAACGTGCGAATGATCGTTAATCCTTCCGCGAGCCAAAAGTTTACAATTTCGACGCTGATCCAGTCGTCGACGCTTTCGACGTGATATATTGTTAATTGTATCGTTAACGGTTCGGTTGGAACACGACGCATTTCATTTTTACCAAACTTACTCACGGATAAATCGGCGATGCTGCGAGAACACGTTCGCACGCGTAACAAGGATAACCGTATGTGCGATACGACGTTGCGCGTAATATTATAGAATAATTTGGCAAACATGTTGGCGGTTTAGCGGCATTATCATTTTAGCGTAATTACCATTCTGTAATTACTGGCGGAATTCATCACGGAGCACCGAAATGTTTGTACCGTTACGCGTACCATGCTATTTAGTTAGCCTTGTCACGCGTGTAAAAACGACAACGTTGAATGGTCAATTTTCCGATGCAAAGGTCCAGCTTATGCTTTCTGAAGATTTCGTCCAACAACGACATCGATCATTTTAATTTCGTTTCACCGGAATCGGTCAATTACATCTGTTTTGCTACGAATCAAGTCTGACTTTCAACGCGTGCCATCCAAGCACCGCTGAAATCCGTATTCAAAGAAGTATGTTTAATAATGATTCATAGTACACGGAGCAGGAGGGGTAGTTGGTGCGTGCAACATTCGTCTTTATTATCCTCGAAATTTTCCTCGACGTTCCGGCCTCGAGAGATGTAACGCGTAACGCTCGGAGAGAGGATATTGCGCGCTCGGTACAAATAAGAGACGGAAAATGGAAGAATGAATCGCGGCTCGAGCCCCGAATCCCGAGGTAATTTTTCCGCAGTGCGCCTCTTCGTCGAATTCAACGCTTAAGACGTCGCGCCATTGTTACGAGTCGAGCGACTTTAGCCGCGACGTTTCTCGTTTCGCTTTCGTAGTCGAAAGACGACGGGGTCGTTCCATGCCAAATCGATCGCTTTCGCGCTTATTGTCACAGATTTCCGTGGAATAGAAACGGACGATTCGAGTCATCGTTTTCCTACTTTCCACTGTGTTTAACGAACACGAAATTTTGCAATTTTCGAATCCACGAAAATTTGGAAACTCGGATCCGAAAAAGTGGTCGATTCGGCGCGAAATGACCCGCTGAGGAAATGGTTGTCTGTTCTGGCACGCGGTTTCCGGGCCCGAGAAATTACGCTAGCCGCGATAGTGAAATACACGCCGGAGGGTTTCGCAGATTCGGTCTGGGAAGAGGAACGAGAGGAACGCGCGCTCGAGACGCTTGCAGACGTCAGAGGGATGAGGGCGTAACGATTTATAGCGCCCTAAGACTGCCGCTGCTTTATGAGGACCTTAATGTTTGCACCGTAAATTGGGTGGCTTAGGACAGCGGGGCAACCCGAAAACAGTAAAGTGGAGATCCCTTTGGCGTGACTGGCATTCGTACGTCGCTCTGGAATAATTTCCTTCGAAAAAAAAACAAAAAATTTCCACCCGGCTCCGGAGAATAAGGGTCTCCCGGTTCGTTTGCTCGCCACTAAATAACGTGCCTTGCAAGGCACGCGCGCAAAGTGGCCGACGTGTTTGCGGAGTAGGCGCGATTTACGGGACCGGTGCTCTTTTGCACTTTTTCTTTCTTCCTTTTCCTCTAATTGCGAACGTTCGAGCTTGAAAACGCACCTTGAACGCTTACACGAGCAATTCCCCTACGAATTCATTTTTCCTTCGCGATAGGAAAGTGATCAAGGTCGTTACCTTGGGTTAGAGGTACGAACGAGGTGAACGAATTATCTAATTACTAATGCCCTATTTAATTAATGTTCCTGCAACGCGAACTCGACGCGGATCGAATCCTCGAATGAATAAATATTACGTTAAGGAGAGAAGAACTAGCGTAGCGAGTTGAATTTGTTTGCCTCAAATGAGAATTTTGCTCGTTCGTGCGCGAAACACGACGTTGAATTTATAAGTGACGACAAAAGGGAGTCGTTTGTTGTACGTCGAGTGGACAAAAACGGCCGAGGGATGATTATTAAATATTTACGTTCTTAAAAATGTTTACCAGTGTCGTTGTGGTACTTGAGCGTTTTCCACGCGTTGAACAATGCAAACAAGATGCATCCGACCGATGAGAGGAGACTCGAGTCAGGGTCGAGCACACGAGGAAGAACGACCCTCGTGGCTCGATGAAAAGCCTCTTCTCGAGTCCTCATAATTGAGACAATGAGTGGCGCTCGATAACTAAGCGTCGCACTGGCTAGCACGTTACCAGCCGCCGCCGTTGCTCGACTCTCTCTGAATTCCGACAGGGGAGACAGCTTTCACGAAAGTGTCGACTTATTATTTTCATCCCTTAACGCCCGGCCAAATATTTGCGTAGCAGCGCGAGTCTTAAAGATAGAGACGGGAAGAGGAACGCGCGCGCTGGATATCAGGTGAACTTTGACGAAGAGAAATGAGGAGAACGTGCGTATTCAACGAAGAGGTATTCGAGAATGAAGCAGTGAATGGCAAAACACTCGAGATATTAATATAATCTTCCTCGCTATGTCTCCGTAATACGACTTTCAGACGTATTTCCATTCTGGGAATTGCATTACCATTGGCTACCATTCTAGAATGATATCGTTTCCCAACTAAGATGTTTCGTTATAGATTTACATAGGACCGTTCGTCGTCGTTCGTGTATTTCGTCGCCGAGTACGCGTTAATACGCCCCGTGCCCAAGGTTAAACCTTTAAATTTATGAAATTTTTCGCGTACAGCAACAACGATGCAGCTGTTTACCCGTGCTTGTCTGTACGTAGCTAGTTAAATTCTGCGCGCGTTACGTAATGAAATTCGCGAATGATTTACAAGCGTCGCGTAAAAAGGGGCGAACTCGCGCGTCGTTTCACCCGGGGGTTTTATAATACTTCTTCCGCGAAGAGAGCGGAGAGCGGCAGGGGTGGAAGTGGAAAGGGAGACGTATTAAATGTTCACGAACCAGTTCGACGAACAAAACTGTACGCCAGAACGCCCTGGGACGATGGAAGAAGGTCGTTAAGGTAATACAAGGCTGCATAAAATTGGTCGGGAAAAATGTTCGCGTCGAGGGCGAGATAACACGGAAGAGGTCCATACAGGTCTGCAATTTACCGTGAATCGAGAACGCCCGTTACTCTTCACCGGTTGCGGCCTCCCGCCGAATCCAAAAGTCAAGGGATCGTATTTGCAATGTAAATTCGGTCCGATTCGCAAACAAAGGTGCCCAGCCCCGGAAACTGCAGCTAGATCTAGCAGTTCGCGCGATGCTATATCAAGCAAATGTATAAATATTCGCGGTCTGCCGGATGGATCTCTGCGGGGTAGAAGAACCAGCCCTGGGAACTAACCAATCAACGCGAACGATCGAAACGTTTTATACTCTTCGTGTTTTCTTATCTTTTTGATTACGGATTGCCAGAACGCTTTCGAGCGCGTGGGGGTTATTCGAAAAGTTTCGAGGATCGATGAAAACTGTTCGTTGAAAGATCTTTTACGAGAGTTACGATTCAGTAAGTCGAATTGATTTCAAGGCGAAGCTATCTTCGGATGTCCGGGCGATTCGTCGCTTCATAAACAATTGCTTCTAACAGAATCTAACAGCGACGGAGACGCGTCCTTTCTCGTTAAATCGCAAATTGTGTACACTTAGTGGCAATCACGGGCTATTTTCGGCCATCGTCCAGCTCAATTATCGGGAATCGCGAAAGGCGATATACAATATCGCTTAAATAAATCATCGATCCATCGATTAACGCTTTCGGGGCTGAATAATTCAACACTTTTAGCGATTGATGATAGTCTCGTTAATTTCTCATTATCGGCGTTCGTGCGATCTCGCGCGCCCGAAAATATCGTATCGCTCGATGGTATTTAGGAGATTATTAAGAACGAGTGGCATCGTTATTAATCTTATTATCTCTTGAATCCGATGAAACTTCATTTTGCATAGTTTTAAAAACTGATGTTACAATTTACTTTATTCCAGCTGTAAATTATGCCACTATCTTAAAAACGTTGAGACCCATCGTATTAACGGATCAGAATCAGAGCCGGTAATAAGGGCGACGCGCTGGGTTTCGTAATAGGGGTCGTGTAAGCACCACGGAAAAATGGAAAATCTAAGACGATATCAGTTTAATGTCCAGACCAAATGGCGACTTCTGTCTCGTTTTCTCTCGACGAGTGAAAAAGGGTAGCGACGATGGGGTTGGGGTCTCGAAGGGGTGGCGAGCCGCGTTATAACAAGACGGTGCGCTGCTACTGGCACCCTTCCTACACCGATTCACTCACCGGATAGTTACGTATTAGTGAGTGTTATGAAACGATTTAATAAACGGGTCTGCCCGGTGCGAGAGTGAAACGGGCTAGATGAGGGTGGAAACGGACGAGAAAAATCTAATCGTATATATCAGCGTTGCGCCCGGTAACGAGGGACCATTTCGTTCCGAGCGAATGCGTTCATTTTACGCTTCTTCTTACCCCTTCTATCTGCAGATAACGCCTTTAAGGAATCCCATATGAGCTCGTTTCGCGATCAGCTCGCGAGCCAAGTGGCCGCGTAACTGGATCCGAAGAACTCGAGCGCGTACAAGAACGTGCTAAGTATATTACAATAGCACGTCGTTCCGTGAATACGCAAATTCTATTCCGCCGCCCAGGTACCGTGTATCGAGTAGCTACGTAACGACGCCGATAAACATTTCAAAAGCAACCTCGGTATCTATTCGAGCGAGTGAACACGGGATTTGATTCCGTTTAGCAGATATTCAAAATGTTTCCAAACAAACGAGTTGTTGCCGGCGTTAACCGGAAGGAGCGCGATACAAGAAGGCCGCACCGCGATCGGTTGTCGATTATCGGTAGATATTCCTCTCGATCCTCTTCGCGGAAGCCTGATTACACGGTCGACGATCAGTTTTTATGATTTCCTCGTCGTCCTTGCAAATCGAGATAAAGGAGCGATTGTGGCCGCGTCGCGGCGGATAAAAGCGTCGGAAAGCATTCGAGGAGTCCTCCAACGAGCCACAGGCGGAGAGAAGGTGCCTCTCAAAGGATAAAATGACGTTTACGTAGGAAAAAGAAGCGCGATGGAGAGGGTCGCGCGCGCAGTACATATTCGCGTCGCGTCGTTTGCGGATCTCTCATCGACGCGGGAACCGAAGTACGTTAACGCGGATCGTGCCGAGAGAATGTTTTCATCCCTTTATCTTAGCCAATTCTAGCAAACATTGGATTCCTTTATCGTATTTTATATTCATACGTATATACATAAATAGCAGGATCCAAACGTGTCGCGTTTCGCGAATATATCTCGATGCAAGTAGATAAGGCGTGGTATGGTCAGACGTAGCGCCAAGTGGTACCGAATCCCACGCGACGCCCAACAAATTTTCTTTCTCTGAATAATTCTCTTTCAAACACATGTTTATTTTGTTCTTAAAATATTTGGCAATACAAACAAAAAATGCAGAATATAAAAAATCGTAAAATTAGTGCAAACTTCATTTTTCTTCATGCTGTCTCCGTCGAATCGACATCGTCGGGTTTTCTAGCGATTGAAGCTGTCTCCTTATTACACCACGGAAAAAAGGAATATTTTAAATCCGTGATTATGTTTTAACCTAAAAACCATAAAGAAATGGAGCTGCCTTCTTATTGCAGCACAGCCCTCAATTCCCAATCGATACACAGACACTTCGTCCCGACGTGGTTCGTTAACGGACACCGGTGGATAAAGAGCTCGACGATTGAAAGGGAAATTGGAGACGGATCCGACGAAAACCTATCACTCGAGAACGCCCTCGCATCCGATGAGAGATCGAGCCGACTGGATCAAAGGCGAATGTTTGCCTTCGGGGTAGGTACGGGGATCGTGGCTAACGGTAGGACATTTGCCTAGGATCTACATTACGCAGCTGTAAAAACTCATGAAACGGAAACCATTGATAAATCGTGCACCCCATCGTATTACGAATGTTTACATTTCAAAAGAGACCGGGGGAACGGATGGTGTAACGAGAGATTGTCTCGACAATTCGTCGACGAATGCAGCGGGTTGATACGATGGGTTACGTAGCTCGAGCTTTGTCAAATCGAGCGGGAATCTGTGGAAGCATCTATGTCCTTCTAGTGACGTCACTCGCAAACGTACAATGTTTAGAAAAAGCAGTTGACCGATATAGATAAAAAGACAGCGAAGGAGAGGAATCGAATACGGTCTAAGAAATGTTGATAATTTCGAAATTTGGCAACATGTATTCGTCGACGTTCAAGTCGGTGTGCACGGAGTTCAAAGGATAGTACAATGTTTACTAAAAGCAGACGACTGATTGTGAGATAGATAGAGGATCGGCGTATCGAAGCGAGCACACACGTTCCCCGTCGAGGCATGCCACTTGTGGGTCTCTCGTGCAAACCCTTCCCACGGTCCTACGTACTTTGCCAGCTACTCTATATTCCGTTCGACGAGCGTTACCGTTAGCCTGTCTCGTGCGAGCACTCGCACCTCGGCACCTGTAACACCATCCCCAAGCATTTCCGGTTGCTCCTTCCTCCACAACCGCCTCTTCCTTTTACGTCCACCAGATAGTCTGCTGACTATCTCTGCCTCGGCTCTGCTCTACTCTCTCCTCGCGTCTTCGTCGTCGTTGTCGCGCTTCCTTCTCCTTGCACCTCTACACCCTCGCCCCCTTGTCGCCTCGATCTATACTCCTTTGCATGCCAGCGCTGAGCATACGTTGCACGCCCTGACGACGTATACTTACCAGAAACCAGAGATGGACAAAATTTGATTCGAATAATGCACGACGAATAAACACACGCATTTCGACACTTTGATCCTCGTTTGTTCGCTATGAAACATTTTATTCTACAGTTTAAATTTGAATCGAGTTCATCTTCTAATTCTAAACTGGGTTGGTAAGATAGATAATCTCGAAGATCTCCATCGATCGAATTTTAAAGATAAATAACGCGACTAATGGAAAACTTCTGTTTTCTAAAGTGCTCCTTTCGGATATGCAATTATTTATTAATCGCATTCCAATGATCAGGTAGCATTCGAGTCGTTATTGACGCATTGAAAATTCCACATCGCGCCTTACTCGCGAAGGGGATTTTTACGTAAGGGTAGCGCACGAAATTTTGATCGATCTCTAGAAACAGGTTGCGCAGACCGCAAGGAACGGTCTGAGTAATTTCGCACCGTTTCACTGGAACGATGTGGCTCGGTCGCGCCTCTGAATAATGTGCTGGCGCATTTCAGGGAAACTGTGGCAGCCTCGACGCATTCGTCTCGTCTGGCTAGCTATCTTGATGTCTTGCCGCGTAATTTTACTTTCCCAGCTGTTGTTGAATCCAATGGCTAGGATGTATTATTATCCCTCGAAATTCGAGCATTTTCTCTCCCGATTTTTGCACCTGCGGAAATGCAAAAATGTAAAACAAATGTACGTTTACATTCGATACGGTGATTCTGCGCGTAGAAAGATTCTATAGGAGTATACGCTAAAATTTATATAGAGTAGCCGTGTACTTTGGTTAGAAGTTTCAACTATTAAAAGCGAAAAAATCTGTGCTACGTTCTAAACTAATATCGGAAACCTTTCTCAACGACGTTACCGGCCTTTTTAAAGTTGCGACCGTATATTAAGAAGTTTCTCTTTTAACAGCGTGCTCGGGTCAATTCTGCGGTCAAGTGTCGCATTCGCGTGCGTTTGTGTTCGCCGAGTTTTTCATATTTTCTCCTCCATTTCCGTTGCTCTCCTTTCACCTCGCCGACGTAACGCGATGAAAAATGTACGAGAGTGTTTAACTTTTCAACCAACATAGGCGTGCAGCGCGAAATATTCCGCTCGTCACTTGGATATCGCTGGAAAAACATTCAAAGGACGATGTTCGAAAATTATCATGTTTGGTATTCGTTAGGAAAGACAAAGACGACGACAATCGACGACGATTCGTTTGAATTGGTGTCGTGGCGAAGCGTCGATAATCGTCACAGCGTTCGAGGCCGATTAAACGACTCCGTCGCTTCGCGGAATCTGCGTGCCGCGAATCCGTCGAAATGCGTTTGGGCTACGTTTCATTAAGGTGCGCATTATACTGTATAAATTATGCAATTGGGCGTCATTGCTGGCGGCTTCGCTTTCTCGAGGTGAGCCTAATTCGAACATCCATTGCCCGGAGGCTGCGCAAGTTACGTATTCATAGCTTCCAAGCGTTCGTGCGTCGAGCTCACGTTCGAGTAAACACGCGATTTCCATCGCGGCAGCTTAGTAGAAAATTGCCTAATGTTCGTCGGTCACCTAAATCCTCTTCTATTTCGTTCTTATCTACGCACAGAGAAATCCTGTTTTCTGCATTCTTAAGTTTGATTTCGATTTTATTTACACAAAGCCATGGCGATTAACTACGTCTCTATAGGACACGACTGTGCAATGTATTTTTGCTCGAGAACAATATTTCGCCCTTTCGTTGTTTGAATTATACAATTACTCGTCGACTACGCGGTCTTTTTTGTAAAGTTTTTAGATCTCACGGTGCTCGTTTGACCTACAAAATCGTCGCTCTTAATTACGACGTTTCCCACTGGACGCGAATTGTCGCGAACGTGTCCGAGGTTAAACTTGCATACAAGGCGCGCAAGTGAACGAAGGTCGTAACGTCTTAATACCGTTTTTTATTTACAATTTAATTACGTAGAACATTCACAAAAATATAAAGAATAAAGAGATACGCCTGGAAATCGTAACCATCGATTTGGAGCGGCAGCCTAATCGAATGGATCCCGAATACTTTGGAAATTCCTGGCAAGTTGTTTTCTTCGCTCCCACCTGAAAAGTTTCCTGAGAGACCTTTCTCGCAGCAGATTTCCACCCTGCTCGATCCTTGGCTCCGTCGTTCGCCGAGTTTGTCTCTTAAAGCACGATATTTCTTGACTTTGGTCGCGATCGTGCCGTTAGCGAACCGAACGCCTCTGTCTCGGTGCTCGCAAGGGAATCCACGGGATTCCATTCCGCGCTCGTAGCCGGGAAGAAATTCCGATTAGCCAAGCCTCGTGATCACGTTGGTAAAAGGTCTGGGCCGATGGAGGACGGCGACGGGTGGTAAATGCACGGATTACCGTCCGCGATGGTCCCATAGGATCGACCTTTAACTCGCCTCGAAAGAAGGGACGACACGGGTAGATGCAACGAAGCAGCATGTCGTGGCTGCTCTGTATGTATCCGGCGTCCCGATGTTAACACCGCCGGAACCGCCGCATGATTCCGGAATTCGCCTGGGTCTAATCCCACGGGAACAAAGTTCCCTCTTAGCCGGGGACCGAAGCGTAATTAACGTTCGTACTACGTGACCGGCCAATCGGCGACTCTCACGAGTCATAGCCGCTGACGCCGTCGGAGCAGTCCGATCGATCCTGCTGGCCCACCTCGAATCTCGGAAATTTGCATCGACGATCGGTCCTCCCGTGAATTGCCACGACAGAATAATTATCGGGGAATTCGGATGGAACATCGACGGTGCGTTTGGCGACCGTGTTCCCAAGGAACGCTTCGTTTCCCGTGTTTTAGCCGATATCACGTTGGAGGACCACGAACCGACCCGATTCCTGATACGGGATTCGAATCCTGATCTTTTGACGAAAGAGCTCGTGACTATATTAATTTTCGACGCGCTTTTAACGTAGTAAGACGTAGTTTCTTCTTCTCGTCGATCGAAACGGTGGCGCGGATGCTCGCAAGACGCATTTCCACGGCAAAGCCAGCTTTTGTTTTTCTTTTGGCTCGCGTTGATCTCTCGTGCCAGTCGTCACCAGCCCGGGCACACAGTTTACCGACCAGGCAGAACTATGTACGCACAGCGACACAAGGGAAGATAGGAATAAAGGCGCGCGGGGGCGATCAGCAGCCACGTACAGAGGAAAACAGAGGTAACGCGAGCGAAAGGAAGAAACAGAGGAAAAGCCCGAGGATGAAGAGAACACGAGAGGCGGGTGCCACACAAGCACGTCTTTCAACTTTTTGCGACCCGGTTCACCATCCAGCCTGCAGCTAAATCCAACTTCATTGCGGCCATCCGGAGCCCTCCGCCTTCGTTCCTTCTCTTCGGGAATATCATTGAACGCCTTTAGAAATCTGGAACGCCACGCTCCTCTTCGTTCCAGCCACCCATCGTTCTTCTCTCTCTTTCCGTCCCCGTCTTCCGTTTCTCGCGGTCCTCTTGAATAAAAATGTCTGGACTTCTTCTATGCTTCTCTCTTCTGGCTCGCGTTATATTTTCGTATAACGAAGCCCACGACGAGCGAGCGACAGTACGACACGGTGTTAACCGCGTTTAACCCTTATGCTACGGCAAATTTCAACGAAAAGACAACTCTTGTGCGCGGAACGGTATTCGTTACTAGTATCTAACCCAGACAGGACCGTGGCTGTATTTTAAGCACTTCGTCTGAGAGGTTTGCTGCCAGCCGTATCGTTTTCCTCGGTTAATTAAAAATATATCGTCAAGATTGGAGGTGAAGACCCCCGCGATATCCCCGTGTCGCAGAGAGAATTAAACTTTGGCTTACACGTTTTACGCAACCGAGAGCCTCTTGCTCGACGACGCGTACACGTACACGTACGTCGTTTGCAGCGAAAAGGTTAAGAAGAAATTTCGGCGCCATTATTCGCAACCGGCTTTCGGAATATCCGACGCGACGGTGTGCATCCGTCACGCAGGGATTCGTTTCACGGGAAGGAAATTAAAGAGGCGACGGAAGGTTAGCTCGACTCGAGCTGGGAACGCCGTTAAAAGCGTCGCATAAAAATCTCCCTGTCCCAGATTCTTCTTTCTTTCTCGTTGGATCCATTGATGACAGGGGCGCGCGACGTTGACAACAACGACAACAATAACTGCGACGAAGCAAATACGAGATTACGCGTTTTACCGCTGTTCGTTACCGTTGCGCTACTTTTGCCCGGATTCTTTGAAAAATTCCTACGGTCTGTTTTTTTTGTTTCGACGAAACGATTTTCCGAGTACGATATTCTTCGAAACATCGGGATTCGTGCTTCGCGTTAATTTTTGAACAACCACGCGGAAGAGAGAGAGAGAGAGTTTCCCGTCCTTCTGCAATCGTTGATCCGATGTTTGCCCAACGCACTGCAAGATTAAAGGATGCTTCGCAGGACTCGGCTTACTTTCTCTTTGTCCGGAGCTGCGAGGATCCCGGTCTGAGGAGCGAGGTTTTCGAGATTGCTAATCGTGTTTAAGAATAAACTTCTCTGACATCTTCTCTGCCCGACGACACGACAGCCGAGTGAGAATACATTAGCATGATTACTTTCGCGCACAATGCAGCCAGCTGCGACGTGTACACGATACTCGTCCCATCCCGGCTTCGGAGCGATATATTGCTCCGCTTCCTAAGATCGTTTGTTTTCGGACTGAATTATTCAGTCTCGGTTGACGTACGAAATCTTAACAACCGAATTCTCTCGCGGCCACGCCGCTACTTGTTTCCGCGTTGAAATAAACCCGGCCGCGAGATAGAGTGATTTATGCGTCTCTTCGACCCGTGTGGCGACCGCTTCGTATTCCGTGGGAATCTTTCGTTCGGCAAAATTTACTTCATTTACGAACGGAGTGAACCATTGGGAGAGCAAAGTTAACGCGCAAGATTTATTACAATTAATAATCATAACTACAACGCGATGTTATATTTCAATGTTTCGACCTTACCATGCCTTACCTTACCTTCCTCGGCAATGCGTGTACTCGATCGTGTATAAAACATAGCCAAGCGGGTAATGGAAACGTGTACTCGTAGCTAACGTCGATAGCGAGTCCCGAGTACTTGAAAATTCTTCGAGACAACGACGGCTCTCCGAATAAACCATAATTTTAAGGGTGCTTTCCGCGATACGTTTGCGATGCTGTTTGACGTTGAGCGAGGACTCGAAAGAAACTGCCAGATCTTCCTTTGTACATACCGTGGATAATACCTTCCCATTAATTCTGCAATCTGCGAAAAATGCATTATACGTTCCCCCAGGTGTACCTCGTTACATCACTTGCAACAGTCTCGCGTTCTTTTCGGAGCGTGCTATGCTAAATATCCTCGAATCTGTGATGTATGTAATAGGAGTTCCCAGTTCATTGGCAATGCAGAGATATCGATGATAAACGGGGCGAACATTAGCGGATTTAGTTGTAAACCCCGAAGCTCGAATATTGCTCGAGTTTTACGCGAAAACGTTCCATTGAATTTGACAACTCGAATGCGTTTATCTTGACAGCTGCGAAGCCATTTCAACATTCTGCCATAAATTCCCATTTTCGACGGTTTCTTGATTAATACGGAGCGACGGACGGTGTCAAAGGTCTCGCGGAACTCACTGAAAGCTATGTCTACACGGTTGTTAATCCATCCACTGTGAAGTTACCGAACAAACTGAGATAAACGGCCGTAAGATTGCTTTTGACCGTTTGCGTGTTGCGTAAGTAGTCGTGGTTTATCCCGTGGAACAGTTTCAGAAAAGAATCGAATTTGTGTAAAATAGCGTAGTTCCGCATTGCAGTAAACAAGAGTATCCAGCGTGCAATTGAGAAATGCAAGGAACGTAAACCGTGAACTATGCGAACAAACTCGACGAATATTTTGAAATAATGTTGTTTCGCCGAGTGAGCTTTATCGGAGCTCTACGAGCTCTTCCGTTCGTTGGGTTTGAATTTCAAATAACTAAAACAAAGAATATTTCTAAATAAAGTTCGGGTACAATAGCTGGGCGAGTTTCTTTTATAATTTCGTCCAGCGCGACTGTTGAAATTTACCACTGCGCGACGACTGCAACAACGAGCCGCGTTATTTCGCCGCCTTTAGCCGCTATAACGATCCGTAGCTTCTTTGCTTTACCCACGGCCAGCGTATCGTGACGCACAACAAAGCTTTTCAGAGGTAGAAGAATATAGGGAGCCGACCACGGGAAAGAGGGCCGGGTTTGGACGCTATTTTGATAAGCCAGGATATCGACCGGCTCCTCTCGCCCGTTTCTCGGCCGCTTTCTTCGTTGTTGTCCACCCAACGAGTCGACCGAAGAGTCGACCGACGCCTGTAGCTCCTTTAACGGAAAAATTTCAAAGACTCGAGAAGCTCTGAATGGTTCTTTGAAGTTGCCATCCAGTTCTCCACGTTCCCGTCCTTGCACCCCCTCTTTCTGCTTCGCTCCTTCCGCCTCTTTCCATCGTAGCTTTGACCATCTGCGACCGTCTGTGCGCGCGTTCTCGTTCGTATAGGTGCGCGTGCATGTGTGTACAGCAAAAGTTTCGAAGCTACGAAGCTTTTATTCCGGGGTTCTTCGGACCATTGGGAAGTTGCCGGATAAAGCTCACTAATAAACCCCCGAGTCAAAGCAGCGAAAGTCCTTACCGATGAAACGGAGCGAGCGAAAACCGAGGCAGGAATAGAGAAACAGAAACAGCGCGGAGAGTCGGCGAGAATAACGAGGGAAAATAATAAACGCCTGGACGGTTCGATGCAGTCCGCGGAAATCGATTCTGGTTGCGAACGCGGTCTTTATGGCTGGGCTGTGGACCGAATAGAGAACGCGAATCCGAGAACGCTCGCGATGCGTTGAAAGGGAACAGCCTCGTTAAAGGTGCGTTTACACGCGTAGGGCGATTACGAACTAATGACAGCGGATTGAAAGTTAGGTACAAAACGGACTGTTTATCGTCAAACGTTCGATGTGAGTTCGTCGACGTCGTACGTTGTATGTAAACGCGGTTTTAACGCGTGTACGAGCAGGAGCAAGACAAACAAGTACGTTATTGATTAAAACAAGAGGCAGGGGACGCGAAACGGTGGATGCAAGAGGAAGAAGAGGGAGTGGAATGTCGGTCGAAGATGAAAGTAACGAACTGACGGGGGAGGCAGCAGCTAGGAAGACAGGGAAACGCCTTGGAAGAGAGAGAAAGAGGGAAAATTCGACGTAAAGCGTGCCAACCAACAGCTGAGAATAAATTGGAATGTCGTCGAAGACTCGCGGGGCGAAGGGGCGCGCTTGCGAGGGGAAACGGAGAAAGAAACCCATCGGGGATGATGCCGCAGGGAATTGGTACGAAACGGAACGCGACTCGTTGGCTTTGTCCGTGTTCCGTGTCGCGCGATGCTTCCCGCTGCCACTGTATTTTTCGCCAGCCGAGTGATTTTTCTCGGTCCCGGGGATGAGAAGAAAGATGTCCCCTCGTTCTCCCGCATCTACCCCCAGGGACGTTTAATCGTCCTCGAAGCCGTCGAATTTACAAGCACGAGTGAAAAAAGGGCTCCCGAGAACTGCCGAGTAAGCGTAGTGCACCGACCATCTAAGAGATTCGCGGTTTTAACTTGCCTTCGATTGCTCCTACTCGATCTTGAAACAATTCCGAACTTATAAATTACTGGCTGCGCCCCGCGGTTTCACCCTATTTTTATTCCATATACACCTCGCGGTTTCACGCGTGTGGAATAGTATTTATTTTATGTCGTTCGCGTTCGACTAACTATTCAACCGCGTGTTCCTTCGTGAACCAGTCGGTGATTGTCTATCATTTTCCGTAACTCGGACATTTCAATCGATATTTCCGATTGTGAGCATCGCGAACATTATCAGTATCTGGAACCTTATTATTATCGAAATAAGATATAGTCTGTGTCCTTCCTCGGGTTGCGCTCTATCTCCTTGCCAAATTTTATCGAAATCTGTTCAGCAGTTTAGGCGTGAAGAAGTAACAGACATTCAGAGTTACTTTCGCATTCATAATATTAGTATGGATAGGCTCTAATAAATTTAAAATCAAATTTGTCCCGTTATCTAATAGCTAGGCGTGATACCGTATTCCCGTCTTCGAGTATCGTCTTCTCAATAGAGCGTAAACGGCTCTTTACGCCTTTAATCCGGCCACGAATAATCTCTGCCGAACGATACACCGCGATCGCGCGAATTACCAACGGCGGTGCATCAAACTTTCATCTCGTCACTGAAACATTTAAATGAGCGAAACGAGCTGCAGGCTACACGCTCGGCTCAAGTCCTGGCTCGTGGTCCGTGGTATCGAGCTCGGCCCCGGTTAATTCCAAATTGGCAGAGAGTTGCGTGAACGTTAATTCCAGGCAGGAGCTACGAGAATAATGCACGGACCATACCTGCGGGGTATGCAGGTACACCTTTGTGGTCCGAAGACCGGAGGAGCACGGCGGAATGGTAGACACACAATGCCTCTATCGTTGATACGGTTCTGAAACTCCGTTTCAACTTGATTGTCCGTATAATGCTGTGTGTCCAACCCGCTGGCTTTTCGTTGTTCCGCGGCAAGCTTCGTACTTGGTTCGTGCGTCTAGCCGTTGCTCGGTGTCGCTCCGCTTTCTAGTTTATTAAGGCAGGACGGATCGGCCAAACGTGCTCAAGAATTTCTGATTCGAAGCATCGAGAAGCGCGATGGAACGAGGACCGGACGAAACATTCTGCTGCCAGGGAACCGACCCTGTGAATGTACGTACGATGGAAAAGGAAAATTTGTCCTGTCGACAAGTTTAAGGTTGCTCGAAAATATAATAATCGGTTCGTAATGTTATGTCGCTTTCCACGCCACTTGCCTGTATCTCGAGTACCACGGCACCACTTCCGTTAAGTACGCGAGCTCATCTTCTTGATACGGTATAGGTACAGTCTGATCTTCACAGACGAGTACTCGGGACGATCTGTTTACTGTAAACTATTAAGTCGTTATGATGGCTTGCGACGCTCCAAGTTGTGAATGTATTATGTTCACTCCTGACAAGGCGGTCTTTGACATTTGCCATTAGAAACGGAAGCGTGAACTCGTAAACTCTGTTCCATTTAATATCTCGAGCAGGAATAGAATCGCGCCTGGCAGCGAACGTGACTTTTGTTGTTGTCAATCTATGCTTCAGCATTATCTCATTTACCGAAAATTTAAACAAACATTACATTAATTTAGCGCGAGTAAACCCATTATCGGTTGCAAAGACTACGCTCTTGGCGAAGAGATGGCAAATTTCATTTCGATAATGGACGACTGATATAACGTGTTGTTTACTGAAATTATTATATCTCGTATAGGGTATTTTGGAGTTTTGCCTAAATAACGACGTTACTCGTCTCTCGGTGGCTTGTCCTCGAGCAGGTGTGTCCGGTGTGTCTCGAGGAAGGGAGGGAGAAGCGTTCGTCACTTACGCGAGATAATTACATCGGTGATTAAGGCGCCATTAACGGAGAGCGCGCGTTCACGAACCGGTGCGCGGTGGCGAGGAAATGCTCGTTCCAAAGGTAGCTCGAGCTCCCTCGAGCTAGCCGAAATTTTGGCTAACTCGCGGAATTTCAAGTACCCGAGGAGCTCGCGCGAACCTAATTTAGCCGGCTGTCCCCGCGATCCTGTAGTTAAAAAGCAATTCCGACGTCACACTCTCAGCAATCCGCCAAACACTGACGCGGTAGCTTTCATGATAACGGCAGCAAATGGATTCGAGCACGTCGTTGGTATCGGAGCTGGGCAAAATTCTTATCTAAAAAGTTTCTTTTTCTCGTTAATCTGATTGGAAAAATGTTCACTTTATTTATTTTCATTGAACCGTTCGGAATACTTGCTCGATAAAGTTATTTTTGAAAGCAGAAACGTGGCATTGGGATCCTGACGCAGGACTGGTGGTTCGACTCGAGACATATCCTTACGACCCGTGTTTTCCCTTTTCCTCTTTACGTTCGTCCTTCCGCTGGTGTTTCGTTCCATCTCGTATTTCGCATCTCTCTAGCTTTTCTTCCGCCACGCGGACAGGGTAGATGGATGGACATCGAGTTCGCTTCGAATCTCGCGGGAGGTTCTGCTTCGAAGACGGTCATGAAATTTGCAAAAGTCTACGGTCGGAAGATAGAGCGCCCCGGCTAATTCGGTTGGTTCGCGCTGAGAAATCGTCTGACGTACGGATTATCGGATTATCGTAGCCGTATAGAATCGTCTAGACGATTCGTCGATACAGATAGAGTTTCGATTCGAGACCAATTCATTCGCCTACTAGCGATAATAATAAAACCATACCGCTCGCGATGCAAAATTTGTATCTGATAATGATGAATTTTCCTCGTTCCTGATCAAAGTTTCAAGATGAAATAACAATCGCCGAGATTCTTCTCCGCCGCAGCTTCTCTCGGGATACCGTCGGATGAGCGACGTGGATAGACGTCGGGATGGACGGTGTATGTACGGCGAAGTTATTCGAGATCCCACGGGACGTTCTCCCCCAGATGAAATATCAAATTTACAGGAGTCGGGGGCTATAAGCGATATTGAGAAGCCGACGTCAGTGGTGCAGTGCCCTGGAAAGCGATATGAGCCGCGAAACGGGTCAAAAGTTTATGATCGGGTAAATAATTTATATTAAACGGAATTGAAGCGGACGCTCCGCTGGATGGATATCGTTTCCCATTGCGGAAAGATTTATCAGCGCTCGTAATGTCGTTTCGTCTTCCGGCGCTCTGTCCGGAACTGATTTTCGCTTTATTATTTCGTTCATTTTTCCCAACATTTTCGGCCGCATAGACACGTAAGATGGCCAATCGAACGACCGGTTAGTTTATCGGACGTCGCGCAGGCTGGTTTCATCGAACGGAACCTTAAATTTTGAAAACCGTCAGGACCGAAACGTGCCGTGGCGCGAGTCACAAGAGCATTCCAACTTGCACAACTGCTGACCATAAAACGGTTGATATATTTTTAAGATAAAATGTTACGAGATCCTTGTCGATAAATATATTTCGCAAAAGGTTCTATGCTTGGATTTAATTCGAGTAAAAATTCTTGTATCGTATTTTATTCTTAATTCGATTTTTGCTTTTTGTTTCAGGTAAGTCGACCACGTACAATTACGTCGATTCTTCTATTATCGCGTCGATCCACAAGATCACGAGGTCTCGGGTATGTTACATTTCGTCGACGAACTAATCGGCCTTTGATGAATCGGAAATGTCAGCGAGAATCCACCAAAGATTTTCATTTCGCTCCTCGGTCCATGCCGAAAACAAATAGACGGATTGATATTGAATCTATTTAGGATACCGCGAAACAGCTGGCGGGTGCTGAAATGTCAAATTTATAAAAGATCCCGCTATGGCTAAAATATTCCGTGGCGCGTTCTCGATGTTATTGGCATCGGCGCGAGGAAGAAGTCGGTGGAAATACAACGTCGAGGAATCGATACAAGAACGAGTAAACTTTAAAATAGAACGCGTTACTCGAGTTCCGTCGCAGAGAACCGCTAAGAAGTTTAAAACATTCCCGACGTTTTGCCGCGTATTCGCCTCTTAATAATCGTTGCACATCGATATTATCCTCCGCGACGCCGACGCTTCGGTCGACCGTAGAAGATAGTACAGCCTCTTTAAACCTGTTGGACATTGTAATGCACGCGCACAAACGGATCATTTTTCTTGCTGTCCAGACACAATCTGACCGATTAACACGTTGATCGCCACGTCACTCATATATGACAAGGATTTTCACTAAGGAATTAAGAGACTAATGTAAATGTTGGATTACATAGTTGCCAATTGTATCAGAACAAAATTTCAGCTTCACAAGTATTTCTGCGAGTATGTCTGACACTGAAAGTGTTAAGAAGGATAAAAAAGAATCAATAAACAGACGAAAGACCGTTATTGAAAATAGGGCAAATATATCGATGACCGATGATTGCAAACGAATCGTTTCGACTCACTCTTTTCGAAGTGAGAAAGATACCAGACAACCCGATATTACTATTTTTATGTACAGTGTCGCGAGACTCTTTCCATACGGTTCACGGACTTTTAACGCATTCGTCTACACTTGCCGACAAAGTTGCATCACCGCGACCGGGGAAGTACCGAGATCGCAACGAAACGTCGTCGCAGTGTTTTCCTAAAAGGAAGAGTCGAAAGTAGACGCGGAGCTGGAAAAATGGTCGACCGAGGGAAATGCCCCGTGAAGGAAAATATCGGGACGTTTTACGCGTGCTAGCATCTACATTTCCGCGATCCGTCGCGCACAGTTCCGAATGGATGCAGAGGCAGGTCGTGATATCCGCGCGTAACTCGACCAGTTGCCGGCCTCGTATCTCTGGAGTGCCGAATCTAATTTCGCAAATTAAACGAAACTAAATTTGATCGATAACGAAATATGTGCTACAATGTTTGCCTTTCGTCCCTCCGCGATCCATTGTCCTACAATGACCATCGGCCCAACCTAGCGGAAAAACCTCGTCGAGATCGACGAACTGGCAACAATGGATAGGATGTCTCGCTTTAACAACACATCTATTGTGCCATCGACCAATTTCCTATTATTCGCCGGTCGAAAACAAAAGCCGTCTCTATTACTCCGAGCGTTCATTAAACATTTCCAGCGCATCCCTTCACCCCTTGGTTTCCAACGGATTCGCAGGGGTCGTTAAATTTGCTCAGCCAATAAATCTCCATCGCGAAAAAAGTTGCCAGGGGAAGGGAGTGGCAGGGACTCTCGACGGGGATAATTTTCGAGCGGCGATAACTTTCTCGTTTGATCGCGAGCCAGAGTTTACTCGTACGTCGAACGACTCTCTTGGACACGCGGCGACCGTTCAAGAGTCGGTTGTATTCGCGTTCGGTCGACCATAAAATTTCAACGAGTCCCTGCGGCGGTTCGTTAATCCAGGGATTCTCAACGAGTGCCATTTGCTTCCTCCCCTGCGATGGACCAACCTATTTTTCCTCGAGGTAACGAGTGAAAAATGTAAACGAACGGGAAATCCGTTATTTCCGAACGCACTACGAAAAAAATTATTCGGTGCAACGTTGAAACGAATATAAATCTTGAAAGAAAATAGGAACGCGGTAGGATCATTTATATCACAGATATAAATGAAACTCGAAAGAGGCCAAGAGACAACAAAGAGTTGAGTAACGCTGGCTTAATCAGCCTACTTTTTTCCAGGACCATTGCGACCGCGGAGTTCAGCCGCAGCGGAGAGACGAAAAATTCACGTCGCTCGCTTGGAAAATAACTTTTCCGCTCGCGAAACGACCGAAAACAAGTTACCAGCAGCGTTGGGTACGGTTCGAGGGAAATTTTCCTCGCTGATCGCGAGAGGGACCGAAAGTCCATCGGGCAAAACGAATTTTCGTCGCCACGGAAAGTCTGCGCGGCGCGGTTCTCCTGGGCGAATATGGTTAGGTACGTAGGCGAGGGTCGACTGCGCGGGGGCGATGAATGTGCGAGTTTCCAAAGTGAGTTTCCAAGATCTCCGATCCTCCGTCGCTCCCGTCGCTCCGTCCCGTCGAGGGTGCGAAAACGTGTAAGGGTGAAGTGCCGCCTCGAGTGGTCCGATGGCGGAGAAGACGAAGGAGGGGGAGGGAACGATATAGCAGCCGAAACTCCGTATCTCGATTGGACACCTTGGGTAACGCGATGCTCTCCCGTCGGTGAGGGGCCACCTCCGCAAGGTGCTAATGTCTGGCAGCTTAAATCAAGCCCCGTGCACACCCTCTGGACTGCCGGCAGCAGCAACGGTGTCGTTATTCGCCTTGCCTCGCCTCGCCTCGCCACACCACCAGGACCGCCTCCGGCCGTGGGAAAAAGTTTCTCGACGTGGCTGCTGGTGCCCTGGCCCCTGCGCTCTTCGCCGCGGATTTCCATTTTCTCTCTCTCTCTCGCTCTCTCTCTTTCACCCTTTCTCTTTCTCGCTTCTCCACTGTTCTTTTAGTAACTTGGCGGTATAATTTGAGGGTCGGTGCATAAGAAGAGACGGTAACAGGGATAGGTTTCCGCGGATGGTGAAAGTGCCGCGCGAAGAAACCCTACCTTCGTGGAACGTCGATTAATTCGAACTGCCGTTTTTGTCCGCGAATCCAGCTGCTGGCGTTTAACGCTTCCGCCCACGGGGCCCCGGCAAGCTGCATAATTCATTAATCGCCACGTTTTACCAAAACCTCGCGATGTCTCGATGCAGCCGTATCGTTAAACGAACGCCAAGAATCGTAGCGAAATTCAACTCTACGTCACGTATTTTAAGCTACGATGGTTCGAACTACGAATCGATCCGTGCTACCAGCCTTAAGAGATTACGAATCGAAACGGAACGGATCGGTCGCGTTCTTTCTCGTTGAGGAGGTGCGTTCATCTCGTCGATGAATGGGCCGAGAGAAGGAACGCGAGGGCGGGACGTTATCGGTTATCGTTCGATCAATTTTTTATCAATCCTCCGTAGGGACGAAGGTTGATAAGTATAGACGGCGACGGCGAGCTCCGAAGACCATTTACAATTCGAGGGCATTTTTCGACGTAGCTCGACGTCGCGTCAAATGGAATCGAAGCCGCGGCCACGAGTGGCTTCGGATGTATCCATTAATATTACTAAATCGTGCGTTGAATTCGGTCCGTGCCGCGATCCGTGAAGGCTGCCACGTGAAAAATAACGGCGACGAATCCACCCCGAGAAATATGTACGCGTACACCGGAGATATGCACGCCCCGTGCGTATATCACCGTCCAAAACTCGAGCAACTGTTGCTATATTTCGGATACGCTAGAAAATAAACATTCTAATGTTGGATCAATCTTTCCAAGTTTCTACCTATCGTAGCTGTCCAATCGTCGAGCAATTAATGTTAATTTTGAACTTACGATCGTATCGAGCACGACGAACTGGAAACGATTCTTAAATTACGCAGAAATACTAGAGTTTCGTTGAAAGCACCAGATGCTGTACGATTTTTGAGCGGTAGTGTACGCGATACGTGTATCGAGAGAGAACGAGGGAGAAGCAGCGACGTCGATGGTATTCTCTCTTCCTGCAGACTGGCTGCACACCGATGGACTATTTATCTTCGCTTTACGAAGCGCCACGGGAAAAATGGCGAAGCTTTGTAACTGGCAGAAGGATGTTCGCGAATCGGGGCAATTTCGTCGCAGCCGGTCTAACGACAGTCACGTTCCGACGACGAGAAAGACGAGGACCAGGCGGGAGACGTTGCCGGCAAACAAAGTAATCTTGCTTAGATTCGACCGTTTCCGTGCACGATGGAGACGCGAACGCGCCATAACGCCGCTCCGAGATTCCGAGTTACGTCGCTCGATCGTCGTACGATCACCAAAAGAATCGACTCGGTCGGCGACGGGAGTTCCCGAATCGAAATCCCTTGCTATCCGTTCTACTCCCATCATCGAGGACATTTGTAACGGAGCGAGGTGGATGCGCTCGATTTCCCCAGTTTAACCCTCTATCGCGCGAATTTCATCTCGCCCTTGGTAAAAGAACTTATTCGCGTACTCTTGGAAAGAAAGGGGAAATCTGTGGACGCCGTATCTCGCGTTCGCGTCAACCGCCCGCGGCAAACAGGCCGCAAATCCCGGAAATAAATGACCGCGAGGAAAGGGCGTCGTCGATCATAACATTTGTCCCTGTGAAAGGAGAAACGCTTTTCGCGCCATTAGGACCAACAGCAGATGTCCCGGGTAGTCGAGATAAGCGGAATGCCGCGCCGCATAGAAACAGACTCCGCCGCGAATATCCAGCGTTTTCAGATGTCTGAAACGGGCCGGGAGCGTATAAATGCAATTTTTCTGAATAAGGACACTTCGTAAACGAGCCCGGATGCTTTTCAGCCGGCGCGGCGACGGCTCGCGATATTAAAAGATGTACACCGCGAAGTGTGTCGTTAGCGAGAACGTTGCGCGCCTTGAACAGAATCGCCGCGGATGGAAAAGGAAAGGAGCGAGCAAGAAGGCACAATGGGTAATCGCACAATGGGACTCAATTGGTCGACGGCTATAGGATAACTGGTGCGGCGTGCAAGCAGGAAGACCCGGATAAAAAGGACAATGGATGCGCCGGGCGTGGAGAAAAAAGGAAACTAGGCAAAAGAGACAGGAGACGAGTTGGAAATTAACGGAGACGAGTCGTCGAGCGCGAGAGGAGGTACTAGCTTCGGTTTTCATCGCGTGCCCGCGCGTCACTCGTTACGAATCGCTGGCGACTACCGTTGTCGATGACGACTGATTAAAACGAAATCGGACCGCCAATGCGGAATACCAATTATTGAAAGACGACGAGCGTGGATATTGCATTTTTTTTTTTTGCGATCGTGAACGTTCGTTTCTGCTCTAGTGAGAACCTTGTATTACATCCACTCGCGAACCGGAGTTTCATCAACGTTCGCCTTATAAATTCTCGACGATCCGCCAACGTTTGCCGAGGATAAGGTCGGGAAAGTCTACGAAAAATATCGGCTACGGTTTTCCTGATTATGCGTGGTAGACCATTTGTACGTATCCCTGATATTCATGGTCTCCCCGAAAGTCCTCCTAAAACAAAGTTACGTCGACTCCGAAGGGATTTCAGCGCTTTTTAATAAGTCAACCGAAACACAAATCGTGGCTGTTCGATATCCAACCGTGCAGCACGCGATGACCCGTCGAGGAACGACTTGGCCCGCCCGCGATTGTTCTGGGTTCGAACACTCGATCCTCTTCCGTTGGTTTCTTGCTCGAGCCTTTCCTCTTTCCTTATTCGATTCCCCGCCAAAACTTTTCTGTCGGTGATATATCGCGTTACGAATGGCGTGCCACGGGAACTATATTCCCGAGTAGCTGTTACCCCGTTAGCTTCTTCTACGTGGCCCGCCCACGCGATTTATCTTTCGCGGCACCGTGATCTCTCTTTCCCCGTCTATCTCTCGTCCCGCCTATTCCGGGGCAGCAACCGTCGCGCCAAGAGCGTCGGCGTCGCGGCGATCTCTCCGCGTCGTTGCAACGCTCGCAGACGCAGTCGGTACGCGGCTTCTCGATCTGACCTCGAGGACGATGTTTCTTCCGGGTATATCTTCGCGAGGAATTGCGCGCACGAAACGGCACCGGAAACGGTCCTCTCAATTTACGAGAGGCCATTCGCGCCGGTCGTACGTATCGACGTATCTACTTCAATTTAAGTCGGTATCCACGAATTATTCTCTGGCCGTTGCTACTTTATCGCGGCCAGGCCGTGAATCAACCGCGCTCGCTGAACGAGGACATTAGCGAGATCGTACGTTCCGGGAGATTATCTCGAACAGAGTCGTGATACACTCGGCCCTGGCTCGGATTCCACGCGCAACTCGCTCGGAATCTAATATCTTCGCTCCCGCGTCCCGCCACCGGCAACTTCTTTCCCGTCTTCCGGAGCATTCGTCTTTATTAGCGTGCGCCCTGTTACTCGTTACGTCGTCGGCGTTCTCCAGAAACGCGCTGACGGCAGTTCCGAAATCGTCGCAACTACCCCATTATTATTCGAGACGTTCGGTCCGCTTGATACGCGGTGCCGGCCCGCGTGCTCGAGCCCGTGACGAAGTCACTCGCGTTCCCGGAATCCCAGAGCTTACGTCTGAGCCCTACGAATCTGCTGCTGGATAGCTGGCCGAAGAAAAAGGCTCAAGGGGTTAGTCGTCTTTTTCGGCTGCGGAGTAAGCATTCTTCGTGAATGTATTTCAAGTAAACGGTACGAACGACACCCTCCGAGATCTTCAGCGCTCGTTTGGCATGTTTTTCTAATACAACAAAATATAGGACTCTCGGGGTGATGGAAGAGATCTGTTTTTTTAAACAGAAGAATTGGTTTAATCTTACTCGTACAAGGGTCGCCGCAATACTGCGTTTTGGGTAGACGCGCTGCATCGGCTATCGTTTAACAAAATACGATCTGCGAGTTCGAAAAAAGTTGTTTCTTCTTTTGCATATCGAGAGAACGAATTACGTCGATGATTCTATCAGTCGACGCGTTAATCGAGAACCAATGCAGCCAGAGCGATAGTATGCCTGACTTCTTTCGTATCTATCGTGATGATGTCTGCAACTGGAACCGCATCCACGACGTCACGGTCGATGGAAAAGCTATCAGGTGTCCGAAGCCATTACCGGGTCGACCATTAGTAATGCGATAACTAGAGGAAAGAAGACACGGTAGCTGGTTCCTCGAAAGCTTCGTATCGTTGCTCGTTCGAATCTTGACAAGGTGTTACGCGACTGCAATTGGATATTATAAACCGTAAAGTCATATACATATATTTCGATTAATTCAACTCGGAGTATATCGGAGTAGATCGTATCGATTCGTCGGAATGTTTTATTTAAAATTCGTCAATATTAAAATTTGCAATAAGCGAAAAGCATAATACGAGCGGAAAAACTTTTTATACCGGGAAACAACGATGAATTATAATTATAATTATCAAATATTTTTGCTCCCTTCTATCAAAGAACGTGCGCTCTTTTGATAATCGTTGAAAATTTTCGAGAGGGAACAAAATAAATTAAATTAAACTTTGTTCGTTCGAACAGAAATGGACTTTACTCGCGATGTATTTATTCGTTCAGCGTGAAATATAATTCCCCTCTGTAATTCGCATCAAAACTTTCATTACGGGCGTAACGAATAAATTTTCGTCTACTTTTTATCCGCTATTCAAAGCGAATTATCCG
The DNA here is from genome assembly GCF_026225885.1 of Hylaeus anthracinus. Lineage (NCBI taxonomy): Eukaryota > Metazoa > Arthropoda > Insecta > Hymenoptera > Colletidae > Hylaeus > Hylaeus anthracinus. The sequence goes on along the minus strand of NW_026534344.1, from coordinate 3,670,255 downwards.
TGTAAGCATTTTACTCGTTCCTGGGGTGTTTTTCTCGCCGAAGAGCGCACGCATCGAACCGATTTTCCACACAGCGTCTGGTCGCGCACAGAACTTTCCACTCGCTAAAAGTGGCTCGTTACACGTATTCAGTCAGATTGTTCGCGACGAAGGTATTTCCACGAGACGTTGAACGTCCGTAACGATGGCAATGTTCGCAAGAATGGGTGTGCATCGAGCCGTAAGTCGCGGAGCAACGATTACAGTCCGGGCAACATTATTTCTTAGACGTACTCCTGCCGCCGAAGGCAAACGCGAACCGAACGGTTGGGTCTCTCGGCCGATGATAAAAATAGTTGGCCCGTATCCAGCCGCTTTTATTGCTACAATTTTCTTCTTGCCGCGCGGTTGTCCAGTCGCTCGTGCGACGCGTTCGTTTTTCGATAAGTAAGTCGAAATCGGGCAGCTATTTTTGTAACAAAAATATTAACGTTGCGTAATTTACGTTAGCCTTTTTTCTGCGTGCAACGTTTACATAGAAATTTTCGGAGCGCGAAAGGTCCGAACGCTACAGACCTGGTGGAATTAAAGCGATACGAGGCGTAAACGTTTTATTTTCCGTTACGGGTTCATTTTGTTTCCCTGGCGTGCCGGGCTATCGATGCAGCAGGCGAAAGCAGTAACTTTTTCTCTGTTTTCATTTTGAATGTACGGGGCAGACAAGGCACGATACGATCGCGGATATACGGCGAGCATTAACGTAATCACGTCCGCGCGCAGTTTTTGCGGTCGTATTCCGCCGCTTTTCCCTCGAATTTCCTCTGCACAGAGGATAGGTATCAGTTCTGCACGTCGAACCGCGAGACGCGCGTTGATAGGGAGCGTTTCGACGAATCGAAGCTGGGCCTCCTCGATTCATTCGATTAAACGACGATCGCCTTCGGTGCCAAGTGTACCCTTTCAGCTATCGTTCACGAAAAGACAATTAATTTGACGCATGGTTTTCATCGATTCCGCCCCGTCGTAAGCGAGTCTATCGTGGAGAACAATGGACACGGTTGGGGCGGACACGTGCCTTCGTCTTGGAGCAGCGAATCAGCCGATAGAGTACCAGACGCAGCTTCGACGTAGGCTCGATGCGGATATTTCGAATCCTCGAACCGTACTTTAGCGTCCCTTCTAAATTTACTGGTACCTCGGCCACGTCTATCTCTTTCCGTTTCTCTCTCGGTTACGCAGAACCGTGTCATGGAAATGAATTTCGTAGAGCTGCTGGCGTAATTCGTTCGGCTGCTTATATTTGCGGAATTTACTGTCACTCCGTCCGTGCAGAGCGGCCAGTTCACGAAGGGGCTTGTTTGCGACGTCGAGTGCTCCCCGGGATAGTTGAAGAGGTCCATTGTGTTCCTGGTTCCAGTGTTCACCATACCTCCATCCGTTTTCGGGCGATTTCGAAGCACACGCGCGTCCACATGTATAGAGATATATAATATATAGGGAACGTTCCATCGTGAAATCCACTCGACCGAGCTCGTCTTGCGGTTACGCTTCTATCGGAGACACCGAACAACGTTTTGACCCGTTTTCGCGCGGTTCCTTCTCTCGCCGATTGCATTCGGAAAGGAATTCAGGCCACCGGTGCGAGCATCCTTTTTGCATCGACGACGCGTCCAGGCGTTCGCGAGAACGAAATCGAATCGCGGTGAGTTTCCTTGCGACGGTTAAATCGTTATCCATTCGCGAGCCAGCTGAACCTTACACCTAAATTGGCACTACGTTAGGCTCGGTCGCGCGGAGAAGTGACTCGACGTCGCGCTGCGAAAAGCCGAGACTAAATTATTGGGGTGGAGGAATCGGGGTTTCGTCGAGTGATCGATCGAAATCGGAAAGACTTCGAAGCCCCGCCGCCCCAACTATCACCGCCTCGATAACTTCTCGCGTTCGAAACTTCCAACGATCGATTTATGCGGATTTATACGCGTTCTACGAACAAAATTACACTCTAATTTTCGGCTCCGATCCGCGACGAGCACGACACGGCGTGCATGAAACACTATTCGGAATTCTTATCCCACGCAGAGATTTATGTTACTGCCGATGAGAACGGAAAACACTTTCCAGGCAGTCGTCGCGACTTTTCTTCAGCTTCGAAACGATCGTGCCACCGCGGGATATGGCTATCCCATTCCCGTCATTCCGCTGGTTCCGAAACCTGCACGGATAGGGCGTCGTGGAGCGGGAGGGGGACCTAAATTGAATTCTTCCGTTTCATTTGACGATAAACCGGCGCGAACGGCGCATCGTGTTAAACGAACGCCAACCACCGCGTCGGGGGTGGTCGGCTGGAACTGGGAGCTTTCGTGATTCAGCCTGTAACTCGACGTGCAGCGTGTTATCGGTTCATGCCGCCACCGGATCGTTCGCGCCGTGCAAAATTTCCTGTTGTCCACGTTCGTCCATTCCACGTTACGTTTCGTTCGATGAAATATCACAAATAATGCGTCCCTTGTACGACTATATTAATTTACGAAAAATGAAAAACTATGAACGTGGATGTTTTGACTCGTTCTATACGTACAAAGAAATGTACCTGGTACAACTGCGTCAAACTGGTTAACAAATGGGGCCGTTTTAAAAGTCGACCGATTATTGTCGGTAGCAAAGGTGGAAACTGTCGTCGGTATCTCGATACATCGAGTCTCGACGAGCACGAAACCAATGTTCCGAGAAAAAATTCACAAACTATTTCGTCAATTACGTTTTAACCACCGTTCAGTTCGTTTCAATCTATAACAGTTACGTTTCGACCACCGCTAACTACATTTCAATAGCCTGCCATAGTTACAATAACGGTTTTCAATAAACCAATACGCGATAGTTTGGTTTTTGATTCCACTTCGACGTTACTCATTCGTCTGTCCCCTCGGTCTGTTATAGTCGATACATACAATATTTGACGTGGATGTAATAAAACAGTTATTGCCGTAAATTGTTTTCGACACGCGTTTGTAGTCAAATATCTAACAAAAATACATAGGATATTCTGCAACAAATGGGACAAATACAATTGGTTAAATAGCCGATGCCGAGAAACACCGAATGAAACCTGACCGATGAAAACACACCACAACGTTTTACCGTCGAAACGTGACGGATTCGAAACCACGTCGCGGTCGTGGAGGACCCTAACCATCTTCTGGTTTCAACCGCGTTACCGTCTAATGCCCGCTTCCTAACTACCAATTTTCCTCTGGTACGTGTCAATCTTCGTCAGTTCGACGGCAGGTAGCGAGCTCTTACCTATTTAACGATTACACCCGCATCGATCAAATTTTCTAGCTCCTAACTCGAGCAACGACTCCCCCGAAACGATCGACTAACGGCAATCACGCTTGTCTCGACGGAGGTGAGGGATTAGCATGGATATTAACGTGACCGTTACATTCATCATGCGAGTGTCACGCGCCCATTGTATCAGTCGGTCTTGGATAATTATTAGGAGAGGTCGCTCAACATCAGCCATAGGAGGGGCATCGATCAATGTTATCAAGGTAACTCCATTGCTAACAGAACTGTTATCGCATGATTATCGATACTGCCATTGAACTGTCGATCGGCCGAGGCATAACTACGCGACGTTGTACGCGGCTAATTATCGTTTCGCAGCCAATTACCGCGCGAATCGATGGCGAATGTCGTGTACACGCATCGCGAAAGCCTTCCTTTCCGTTTCTACGCGATTCGACACATGCTCGATTCACGTGCAACTCCCTAAAAAGAATTTTCATGCAGTTTCTCTCGGAACGATGGATGATTATGTCGTCGATTCTGTAAGCGCGATCATATTAAACTTATCCGTGCGGTAACTTTATCCACCAACTTCGAGTTATACGCTCCGCCATCGATCATTTCGTAACACACATTTCGAAGAGTAACAGGAATGCAATTTTGTCCCGGACGAACCTTCCCAGACGAAATTCTTACAACTCTGTAAAAATGATTGCAACGATAAATCAAACGCGGATCACGGATTTCAGCTTCCACTTTATGCAGCCGTTATCCACGAATCTTCTTTGTTCGGCAAACACAGCGCACGAAACACGCAGATCCTTTGAACGGAATGTTTAAGAGGCTGGCGGAGGGGTTGGGGGGCCCGAGTTATACGACCGTTCTTGGGCGGAATCTAAAATCAAGCGGAGGGTGTCTTCTAGTTACTATTCCGAGGATTCTCTCGGGTATCCATCCGCCCCCGAAGTATCAACCGTTTTTCGGGATTATTCGAAAGTTTCGCGAATTAAAGGGGAACTTTTCGTTGTTTGCTCTTCTTATCGCGCACGAATCGACGCGACGACGCGACGAGAACGGAAATAAAAGTACAGAGAAACGTCGAGGAACGCTGGTCTCGTCCGCGAACGCGTGCCCTCTTCTGGATCGATCTTCTGCACGCGCGATCATTTGTTTTCCGTTTCTTCCTCCATTAACGACCCTTTCGCGAGTTACGCGTATTTCGACGGAATACGAAAAAAGCTGGCGACGTTGTTGGAAAACTTGAGCGATATCGCTCAGTTTACGATAATAACATATCGTTTTCAAGTATTGCTAGAAGTATAAAAAAAAAAAATATCGACAAATTTTCACCTGTAGCGATAACTTCCCTCTAGGGAATATTCGAAAAATTCGAATATAATACACAAACTGTAGAGAAATGGATCTGGCTGCAATCTCTGCTGAGAAGAGATCCACGCGACAAAACGAAAAGCGATAAGCTTCAATGTGGTCGGATCAAAAAGCAGGATCGAAGGGCTGTCAAAGTGAGCCGGGCGTTTATTAATAAAATATTTCTATGCTTGGGTTTGTACAGAACATTTAATATGAATAGATAATCAACAGAGGATAAAAGTATCGTTCTTCAATTTGTGACACGTTCCTCGTTAATTCCAATCGACTACAGTACCGTCGAAGTGAACGTAGACCGTCGTATACCGCGACGATTAACCCCGTGCATTCTCGTATCGCGACAGACAGGTTCGATCGTGCTACGATAATGATCGCGCAGTCAGCGATACTTGCCTCATCGCGACGGGAGCATCGTACCCGCGTCGTAGACGTTTATCTGGCCCCGGAGAGTTGCGGCTCTCAGAAAATAATTTGCTCGGGAGCAGAACGGAGACGACCACGATTATCTGGCACTCTCTGCTCCGTCGCCTATAGATTTTCATAATCCCGCGACCTGGAGAAAACGTTAGGGGTTGCGGGGTTCGAGGTTCGAGAAGCGTGACGAGTACGAAATGAGATCCTGACTCGTCGACGGAATCTCGAGTTCGCGGTTCACTTTTCAGCGAGCAAAGAAACGAAAGGTGAGAAAGACGAAGAGAAGCGTGGAGGATTTACGTTTCGACTCGAGATCCCATCCTTTCGACGCAGATTCCGTGCCCTTTGAACGTTAATAAACGAAACATTTGGTTCATTATAATAATACGATATAATAACAATCAGAAAAAGTGAGGACAATTGCAGCACATCATTGCGTACCATGTTCAGTTAGATTACGCATACGCAAAATTACTACAACTGAATTTTTGAATGCCGAAGTTGATTCATGAAAATGATCAACAGACATCACATATTCTCGCAACGCGGAGAATTATGCACTTTTTAAAGCTATGACTTTATTTTATCCGCGTTGGATTCGTGGGCGATTCGTTGCGATTTCGAAACTAGAGACTCGGTACGGTCGAACGAGATTTGCACGTTCGCGTAGCGACTCGAGATACTTCGAAAGGCAGTCGATAGCGGGTGGCTTAAAACCGAGCGGCGACTTAAAAGTTTCAAGGCAATTTTCCGCCGTCGTAATGGCCGAGTTATTATAGCCGAATAATTGGCGGTAATTAGTAGGAAATTTATGTGCAAAGACTCGGCTGATTGCCATCGCGAAAGGGTAGGATTTAGCATACGGATTTGAATTTATTTAGAATATTAAGGAAAGTCGAGTGTTTGCGTTGGACTTGGTCTCTTCGAACGGCTTGAAACTCTAATAAGTTGCCCGGAGCCTCGACTCCTTCATCCGTTCAAGGATCAGCCGCTAATAATGACGGAGGACTTTGAACCTGCAGCTTCCAGCGGAATCGAATCTGTTGCGAAGTACTATATTTAACCAGGGACGTCCGAAATTCCTACTCCTTTATCCATTATTCGTTGGATAAAATTACAATTTGTATTGTCTAACGAAATAGTTTGCAACCTAGTTCGATCTATTCGATCTATTTCGATCGGCAAACATTTTCTCCAATATAAATTGACGTCACTTGTCGCGCGTCTCGTCCTCGAGAATCCTGCGACATTCAAGCTGGATTCGTTAGATACAGCATTCTTCTCGAACTAGGGACTGGAAGTAACCGCAACGCGGTCTCGAAGAAGTTTCGATCCGTGGAAATTGCTTCTACTTCCTCGGAGGGAGGAATGAACGGCGACGCGAAACGGGGCTAATGAGAGTTCAACAAAACAATTAGGGGAAGAGAGATGAGATAATTGCAATTCACGAACGCGATGTCGCGACTGCGAAATTACGATGATTTTCTCCGTATTATTGAAATACGCCGAGCAGCCGAATTGGTTTCCGTGAACGGGAAAGAGAAGGAGTCGGCGAAGAAGAGGGAACGGAATAATGCCGCTCGAAGCTGGTAATAATAGCAACGCAAACGGTGGTTCGCGTTCGACTCGAGAAACTGATAGTGGAAAACGACGATAAGGCGAAAAGAAAATCGCCGTAAGGAAGGGAACGCGTTATTAAGAACCGCAATATCGACCAATTTTCGTTTCCAAATAAATTATAAATTATCACAAAATGTTGAAAAATAATAGGGCTTCAGTCCATCGGCGTTCACCGGTATGATCTTCGGTATAACGCTATGGAAAGTGAAGATTCATGGATGCTCTCGCGCATCGAATGCCGGAAGTTTTCAACCCGAACAAATACTCTTCCAACGATTGCAGTTTTGAATTTCAATTCTACTTGACGCGGGATCTCAAAGTTGCTCCATTCTTGGCCTCGCGATAAATTAGTTTTTGTGAGAGCTGTCCGTAATAGAATATTCGACGGCAAACTTTTTGACGCACTAGCGATTTCAGCCGTGCAGTTATCCAAGAATTTCCGACTTACGTTGGTTGCTGGCAGTGAAATGATTTCCTTCGCTCAAACAAATCGTAATCGAATTGGCCATAACTTATACGACGAGTCCAATCCTTCCCTGGCAGGCTCGGTTCTTTAATTAACCCGCGCTGTCCGTTAGAGCCTCAACAGCGTAATGACCGCGATAAAAATATTCGCCGCGGGAGAACTAATCCGAACTCGAAGGGAACCGTTCGAGTTATCGCAGATAAACGACGAACGAAATTAAATTCCGCGTGCAACTGCAGAAAAGTTTCTTTATTCGTTTCTCCCGGCGCTCGCGGAATTTCCGTCACTGCTGGGACCCACCGTTCGAGTTACCTTCGCGTCTCGGAGCGACAAATTAAACGATAAGTATACGTTTCCCGGTTTCTACGTGCCCTATGTACCGTCACCTTTCCGTCGGTTCGATTACGTCAGTGCCTCCAGGCAGGTGCGACGCGACGTACCGATACGCGGTGGCGAGAGCGTAAGTCGGACAATACGGACAAAAGTTTATTCGATCCGGAGAGCTTCCGTCGAATGCTCGCAATATCGAGAGCCGAGTAATCCACGGTATGGCAGTCTCTTACGACGTCATCGAGTACGTACCAGCTGACTAAGATCGGATATCCCGTCGCGAGCATCATCGACTCGCCTGGAATCCGGCGTACGTTCGTCGCAATTAAGTGGAATCGATGGACGGCTGCTGGTCATCCGGAATCTGACCGTGGATCGCTCTTGCTCCACTGGACACATTACAGGGAAATGGAACGGAAAAATTCAATGTCACTCGATTAATCCGTTCCGAGGATTTCGCAAGTTGATCCGAACGAATACTCCACACTGATTTCGAAAGAACCGTATCGATTAACCATTGACGGTCTTTTCAAACTTGAAACGTCCCAACGAAATTCTCAAAAGCTCGCAGTTGAAAATTAAATCTGATCTGACACTCGCGACTTTACTTCTGTCTTCGTGCTTTCTCGGTTTATCTATAATTATTATGTAGGAGTCTAAACGAAAAATAAGGCACGGGGATTCGAAGCCACGATCCTCGGATCCACAGTCGAGCGCTTTACCTACGCGACCAATCCCGTAGCCTACGTTTCGTGTTCTTATTTGACTCCTTATTGTTAGGTATGGGAGGCGCGGACACCACAATTATCTCTGCCGTTTTCCTTGAAGCAGATCTTTTAATATTAAGAAATCAAATTTTAACAGGCGTACTCTTATATCTAAATGAAACTTTGTTTGGGAGGGAAACATTTTTTTTTTTCTTTTTTTAACTCTTTGCGGACGGTGTCGCTCGACGAGCGATTTGATGACATTCGTCCCCAAATGATTAAAGACACCAACAAGGGAATGACGAGCGACGGTTGAAATGTCGTCACGGACCATCGGTTCGTCTTCGGATCCGCGAGAAGGAAATGGAGCCAATTAGCGGTTGTTAGAGTTGCGAATAACTTGCAGCGGCACGGGGTCCACGGTGATACAACGTTTCCGAGTTGCTCGTCGTTTGTTCGGGAGCAAGCAGGGAAACGTAAGGAGCCTTCTCCTCGACCGGTAACTGACTAGGGCACGCGAAACATATTTCACTCTCTAATGGCCGACTTAACATAATGTATGCCTCCGACAGGACCTCCAAACTAACTCCAACCCTCGTCTCTGGCATTACGACTCGAGCACGCTCCCATCCACGAGGCCGCCACCTCTCGTTCCCCGTCAAAATAGTCATCTGTTACCGAGTTATCGACTTGGCATCTTTTCCTAAAACGACGCGACTCGCGTCGGGAATTTCCTAACAGTTCTCTATACAGGTTACGGTTCTCGAGGATCGAGAAGAGAAAGCGAACGATTGACACGTGTACTGCAACGCTAACATTTTTACCGCGACTGAATTTTATTTATTAATTACCGAAATTCGAGTATTTCATACAAATTCATTTTCTTTGGCATTTAACTTCCGTGTTAATCCTGGCCTAGTCTGACGGGAGTCTGTAATTTATTTGATTTAAATAGGTAGAATGGTATTTATGTTTAGAAAATTATGATACGGTTCAGAGAATATCCAGAACCGTTCCGAATTCACTAGACCGTTGATCGATCTTCCAGCGTTATCTGCGAGCCCTTTGCGCGTCGTAGTTAATTGGACGGGATCAATCAAAAGTGAGGGAAAGATTTCGGCGGTACAGGACAGTCGGTTCTCCGGATATCTGTTACGATCGATACGGTCGATCAGCCGAGGATGTAGGTCGACGCGAGCCTGGCGGATCATGGATCGTCTGGCCGGAATCCTGGGAATTGCCGTACCATCGGGACCGATTAATTTGTCGAACAGCCAAGAGAGTAGTCGTACGGCGTTACCGTCGAGATTTAAACGGCGCGTGGTCGCAATTCTCCACTTATCGTTGCGCGAGTGTCGAAAGAAATCTAAGCCATTGTTTTGCTTGGTTTCGATTGGAAATTAGACACATTTCCCTTTGTTTTTGATTCGGCTAATTTGCGTGGTCTTTCCGTTTGGAAATTTCAGTCGCTTCGACGCCAACCGGAGCCATACCGCGTCCGTGACATTGACTTTTCTCGGCCAAGCCAACCGGACGTTGCGAAACGGACGCGCGGCGCAGCGTCTGCACGAGGAGCATCTCTCACCCCATTCTCTGCTTCCTTTTCCTCGAACTTGCCCGCCCAACGCAATCACACGATCGGCTGAACTTCCCAATCTTGGGTTAACGGTGAACGTTTACCGACTTTCCGCCTGCAGCTATTCTTCCCTCTCCCGACACTTTCCCATTCGCGCTGCAATCTTCGTCCGCGTCTTCTCTCTCGATTGTTCTTCGACTTTTACGCTGTTGCGACGATATGTTTATTATAGTTCATTTATGTCTACTGTCCCAGAATTAGTGTAAGAAACGGAAACGAGGGATAGCTGAGACGATTCTGAACCACAATTTCCTTTGCAAAAATGTCGGACGGTGCTTACGGTGCTTACACTAATTCTGGGAGACCCTGAATACATAGTAAATTAAGACTCTCTTAACGAGAATAAAATATAACGAGGAATGCCGGGTTGGATCTCCTCGAGTTATCTGGATCTCGTATGAAAATAATCCAAGTTTCGCTGATAGTTGCGCGTCTACGATCTACCTATCATAATTAGGGAAGGCGATATAACGTCTCGAGATGCTTCGGGGCATCGTTGCACTTTCCAGACCCGAAACTAAAGAGCCGCCGGTGTTAGGAATTCCTAGAGGTGGAAAAGATTTCCGAAGATTACACGGGATGCCTGGGCGAAGATTGCGCGATCGACTTCACCGAGTTCGCAAAACTTGCATAGGGGAAGAAGAGATCGTTGGCAGTTTTAAACGTCTTATATCGCGTAATATTAACAAGTAACTCGAACGCTATACAACTGAAGTGAATCCGTGGCGAATCAAAGGAAAACTAACGCGTTAAATGAACGGAACGGAAAATATGACCATCGAATTACGAAAGCTTCGCTTTTCGACGTATATTCGAAACAAAATGAAACCCCATCGTACGCGAAACCTCTCAATATTCCATACAAGTCAAAACACCTTGAACAGCTCCGGTAGCAACCACAACGTCGGATGAGGTTCAATTTGAATATCAATTTTGTGAAACTCGTGTCTCGTGTACCTTAAGATACTCTCAATGAAGCGGTTCTCATCCTGTTTTCCCGCAATATAAAAGTTTCGTCGTTGTTGGCGGGATAAGGTTTCCTCGATAGTCTCGGTAAGTCTCTCGAGGCCTCGAATGAAGGGGATCTCGAACGCTCGGCTTTCGCGTGAAACTCCAACCGATTCTCCATCCTTTCTGATCCTCTTGAACGCAATAAGTACGCGTTGAACAATGTGGCTGGCCTACCGTGGAAGAAAAGACGCGCTTTTCCCGGCGGTCGCTGAAAAAGTGACGGTATTAGAAAAGGCCGATTCCTTTTGTCCGGCGACTTCATTGTACGTCTGGTGAAGATATTCGTTGGATACACCGATGAAAATCCAGCTTGTCCGTTGTCCGCACATTATCGCGATATACAAAGAGATCGATTAAGGTTTGAATAATTTATGATGCCGGATTTTTTGGTAGTTTAGTCGAATATACACGCACCGAGCTTTTCGAACACTTTCGGCTCCAGTTGCGTACGAATAGAAAACGAGAACCATGTATTTCTCGAGCTGAAAATTTGATCCGGTAATCATAGATTTAATTTGTAATCTGCAATCGTTTTGCATTCATTTATTATTCTCCGGAACTAATCGTGTCGGATCATTTATTACTCATTAATCATGATTCCTGACTACTCGATAATCATAATCATGGATTACATTTTCCCCAACACTGTAATACGTATGAACATCCCATATGAATAAATAAAACGTAAGCTGTCGATCGACGATGAAACACGTTACTGTGCATTTCCGATGGAAGCAATCGTTTCTTGCTAAAATCAGATCCGTCTAATCGTATTCTATCTAGTAACGGAACGCACGCGAAAATCGCACCGGTACCGCGAGTTTCTCGCGTCGGAGTTAATCGAACCAGGTCCGCTACAAGCAACGTTTCCAAAATTTATTTCCCTTCGTGGATTTCGTGCTAGCACGGGTAATAAAACCAGCGGTGAGCTCGTCGTCCCCCGGAAGTCACGTTCCCGAGCTGTTATTTGCGTATAAATGCTATCGATCGAACTCGTGCCTGGCGATTTTCGAGACATAACTTTCCGCGATGGCGGCGGATACAGCTCCGTTTGGAACACGCGTTATGTTTCGCCTCGGTTACTCGGAATTCTCGTCTGTCTAACCACAATAATCGCTCGCGTGAACCGAAAGAATATATCTCCTTTTCGCGATACCGAATCTCTTTGGAAGTCCTTCCTATAAAACTCGATATACGTACTTAAGGTATATACAGGTGTTTCGTATACGGACAGCTTCGAATCGAAATATACGCGACTTCTATCGTACCGTAACAGTGTATCCGAGTACCGTTTTGCGCACGGGTCAGCGCTAAATCGGTCCGAATCGAACGAAAACATCGCGAGCTGAAAACTTTGACTCTACGGGTCCAAGTTGCCGAGTGGAAAGAGATAGGGAAAACAGAAGCGGAGGGCGTGGACGTTTTTCACTGGAAGTTTTCTCGTTAGCATTCCGGCAGCCGTCCGCTTTCAAAGTTCAATTTGCTCTTTATGCATAAGACATTATGTGGCGTGCAACGAGCAGCGTTGACTCGGTCGCAAAGAGCATCCTCGAGCTAGTTGCAAGCCCGCGAGTAGACGCGAGCGAACGTGCCTCGGGTTACCGCGTTTACCGAATGCTCGTGACTCGAGCCATCTTCTCACCTCCGTGCACCCTCCAGCTACCCCTGCGGAGAAAAGCTACAAGGAGAATGGGGGCGCGAAATGGATCTCACTTTTCTCGAGGAAATGGTTTCCCGTCGCGGCTGCCGACGTTGGGAGTCGCGATGCAGGATGCCGTCTTTGTGCGACATCGTGAAACGTGTCGAATAAAGGTCGCGCCTCCTGTTAAGGAGTTTACGCGACGGCATGGTCCCGCTTTGTGTCTCCACGGTCCTTTTAACGTCGACAGCTTCTCTCCTCCACCGAAAAAACTCGAAACAGCCTGTATTCAACGCGCATTCATTTTTCTAGAAGAAAGTTTAATAACGCGTACAAAAGGAATATTGTTCTTCTTTCGAAATAACGAGCGGTTGCAATTATACAAACGAATAGAAACGTAAAGAATATAGAAAATTTTACCGAACCTTGGACGACATTTTCATCGATCGACGAAGCTCTCTCTTCTCGAAGAAATGGTTTACTGCCGTGGCAGCCGATGTCGAGCGTCGCGATTCAGGATGGCGTCTTTCTGCGACATCGCGAAACGTGTCGAATAAAGGCTGCGCCTTCTGTTAAGGGGTTTACGCGACGGTGTTCTCCCGGTTTGTGTTTCCACGGTCTCTTGAACGTCGACAGCTTCCGTTCGTTACGGAGAAACGCGATAATTCTTTCCTAAGAATGGAGGCGATGCAGCTCTTTCCTCCGCAAACGAAAAACGCGTTGTCTCGTTGTTACCGTTATTGTTCTCAGCATGGCCGTAGAAAGTCTTTGGTAACAATGCCTGGCATGTGCAGCGACAAACAGTAACACATCGACACTTTGAAGATGGACACGTTAGCTCAGCGTGGGAATATAAATCGTCTTTATAGAATGAAATTTATAAATTTATAAATTAACATGTTGCCCGGTGTTTTACAACGGAACCACTTCGATTCGTTTGCACGTTCCGTTTGTATGTGCGAGTTATAAAATTAGTACCACGGAGGAACAATTTCCTCTCGTGGTTGTAGAAAACACGGGCGATGACTGAAAAGTTCCCGGGAAACGTAATTGAAGCGTATTAATTTACGAATGGAACTCTGCAACGTATGGAGCACACATTACTAAATTTATGCTTCCTCTCTAGGTAATTGGTACGGTTGTTGTTCTGCGAGCAGAAAATAGTTTAACGGTGCCGTGTGTACACGTGTTTTAGGACGTGATACGATCGGGGAGAGTACGGTTCTACGCGTGAAAATAAACGGAATACGCGCAATGAAATTTTGTCGTACGAGACTTCGTTTACGGTAAAATCGATCTCTAAAACCTGTCGGATACGCGTGTTTTCAAATACAGCACGGTTAACATGTCTGACCAGCGCTCGCTGTTTCTACTTGGTTTTTGCGTTTGGAAACACTGGCGGTGGTATGGTACTGTTTACTTTAACTGGTTTCACCTGTATAAAACATAGTCATATCGATAAAGAGCAAATAATACCGTACAATTTTCTATATTTACGTAAACGCAAGTAGAAATAACGAGTAGTGGTCAGACATCATAACGAGACCGTGCTGAATTTTACGCGCGCCATATAAGTGTTTGTAATCGATACATTTACTTTTATTTGCTAAGAAATGAACCACTTGCAGGTGAATCAAAGTAGACAAATTCGTCGACATTAAATATGGACTTTGTCGATGTTCGGGAAGTATTTTCACCGGTTCCTTGCTCTCCTCTATAGCCAGACCAAGGAGAACGGTTATCGACAACGATTCAAAATCTGGTTAATCCCGTAATAGGTGTTACAGCGTCGACGACGATTAATATTTCAACCTTTTTATCAAAATGGAAATTCTCCATCGAAAACTAAGTATAGGTTCTCATCGCGTTCCACGATCGAGATAGACGATGTTTCTCTCGATACATCTTCGCTGTCTCTTGTGTACTCGCTCCCCTCGTTTGTTATGCGTACGTGGTATTCCGTGTCGCTGGATCCCCGACGATCTTCCGACAAAATTCCGTAAAACCCGTCGGGCAAAAACGTCGCCAGACGGCCACGCTGTTATTAAATTTCTTGCTACAGTACAAAGCTGCGCTCGTAGCCGGTCCCACTTTCCCGCTGGCATTGCTGCTTTATTAAAGCATCAATGTTGCGATCTTCTCCGTATTTCCCGTCGAACCGGGAACTTTGATAAAAATTCAAATTTTCCCTAACGAGAAAAAAAACCATCGAAGGGCGCGACGAAACACGACCGAGGAAAGTACATAGAATTTCATTGTTTCCTTGGCTGGATGACGAAACGAATTCAGCTAGAATCGGCGCGACGCTTCTCCTTTTTCGCGATGCTCCATTGGGTTTGAATTATTCGCGTCGTTTTAAACGTTCCAGATGAGAGCCAAGCATTGCGTTGCCCGCCGAAGCTGGAATTCTGAAGACTCTGTTCAACGTAGCGGCAGTATTATCATTGCCTAACTACGTCAGAGGAGGAACCTGGGAAACATAACGAAATATTGCATGGTTCACCTGGGCGTCTTGTAAATGTCTCGCTACAGCAAGATCTCGTAACGACTGTAAATTATCGAGCGTTCTCGCTAGGGTTGGGTTTTGCGATACGGATGTCTCGAATACGTTATCTTTGAAGAAAATGGTTAAATATATAGGATAAATTACAAGGGTTTACTAAACAATAGTAATAGTAAAATATTTCGATCGCCTTAATTTGTCGTATTTGTTCTCGAGTGTAAGTAGATCCGAAGAAATTCGTCGCGCGTATGAGCAGTCGTCATCGGAGATCGATACGTCATAATCGAGGGTTTGCAACTTCCCTGAAACTTGAAGGCATTTTAATTGTATTGTATCCTCGCCGAGGGGAAAGCGCGGTTCTTATTGGTATGCAGCTACACGATTCAGTCATTCCACGGCGTTCAGAGTCGGGAAACGAATTCCTTGCTCGGGTGTCTGCGTCTGAATAGCGACGCATGCACGAACAAAGCAGCTCGGCAACAGAGAAGCTCTCGTGACTCGAGAAGCGAAACGCGGAGAGAGAGAGAGAGAGAGAGAGAGAGAGAGAGAGAGAGAGAGAGAG